>NC_054706.1:77032253-77097253 GCF_016097555.1 Gigantopelta aegis | reverse complement strand
GTTATAGTGTTATTGTGTACCTCCGTGTTTTACTGGTTGTTTGTGTTTGTTATAGTGTTATTGTGTACATCCGTGTTTCACTGGTTGTTTGTGTTTGTTATAGTGTTATTGTGTACCTCCGTGTTTCACTGGAAGGTTGTGTTTTTGATAGTGTTATTGTGTACCTCTGTGTTTCACTGGAAGGTTGTGTTTTTGATAGTGTTATTGTGTACCTCCGTGTTTCACTGGAAGGTTGTGTTTTTGATAGTGTTATTGTGTACCTCCGTGTTTCACTGGAAGGTTGTGTCTTTGATAGTGTTATTGTGTACCTCCGTGTTTCACTGGAAGGTTGTGTCTTTGATAGTGTTATTGTGTACCTCCGTGTTTCACTGGAAGGTTGTGTCTTTGATAGTGTTATTGTGTACCTCCGTGTTTCACTGGAAGGTTGTGTCTTTGATAGTGTTATTGTGTACCTCCGTGTTTCACTGGAAGGTTGTGTTTTTGATAGTGTTATTGTGTACCTCCGTGTTTCACTGGATGGTTGCTCTTAATTTGGATCATGTCGAAGACTTTCCGTTCCACATCCACCTTGTACGTGACAGTGACGTTTTCCACTGGGGTCCGAGCCGTCACGGTAATCACTCGACTGGAAAGGTCATTATACGTGACATTCACCATGTCTTCTCCGTCCTGACCTTGACCTACAATGATATTCAACAATGTGTTTGTTTGTTTTCTTTAACAACACCACTACACCACATTGATTTATTAATCAATTGGATGTCAAATGTTTTGTAATTATGACATATAGTCTTAGAATGGAAACCCGCTACGTTTTTTCATTAGTAGCAAGGGATCGTTTATATGCATCATCTCACAGACAGGATAGCACATACCACGGCCTTTGATATAACAGTTGTGGTGCACTGGCTGGAACGACAAATAGCCCAATGGGCCCACCCACGGAGATCGATCCCAAAATGACAGCGCATCAAGCGTACGCTTTACCACTGGGCTAAGTCTCGCCCCGATATTCAACAGACATTGGGTAGAGGGCATTCACTGTCTATAAGAACTCTCTGTATAACAACATTTATTCATATTAGCTAAACAGCTATATTGGGCTACAAATCAATCACTACGCATGTTTACATGTATTACAATTAATTTTGCGGGTAGAATGATGTAAAAAAGGCCTCAGATTAGCACATTTTGCCCGAATGTTTTTATCTTGTTTTGCCTGAATTTGAGGGTTTGCTGAGGATACTGTTCAAACTTGATTACAACAACCAAAGGAATCCATACATAATCAAATCAACAATTTATTTTCTATTTGTGCAAAACATAACTAAAAGAAAAATATTGGACTAACCCAGTGTTAATTGAATTATTCGCTGAACGACTAGAAGCTGGCTATTCCAATATGCAGGCCGATTACAAACCTTTCCGTGGAATGATCCTGACGGGTGACCCGTCACCGAAGTCGATCGTGAGCGAACAGTCCGGTGCGGATGGACCTCGGTACATGATGACCTTCACCTTGAGAGGCTCCCTGATGATGGCGCTGGGAGGGTTTGTCTTGACCCTCATCCTCTGGATGGGCTCGATCACCATCACATAATGGGAGAAAGACTTTCGACTGAAGTCGTTCCATATCACTGCCGTCATGTTGTAACCCGTGCGGTGTCTGTACCCATACCTGTATCAAAACACAGTCAGTCAGTCATTTCATTTCAACTTATATCCAATTAAGGTACACGCACGCTGTCCTGGGCACATACTTCAGCTATCTGGGCTGTCTGTCCAGAACAGTGGGTTAGTGGCTAGCGAGAGAGAAGAGGGTATAGTGGTCGTACACCTACCTGTTGAGTCGATAAAACTCGCTTTGGGTGACAGCCTTATTTTCGATGGCTTAACCACGACACCACCAAGGCCTGTATCAAAACACAGTCATTGTCAGTCCGACACAGCAGGTCTGTAGAAACGATATTGAGCACGGGGGTCACAGCCTCTAGTGAGTGGGACAACAAGCCATGTTTTAATATTTATTTACATGGAGCAGGATTAAAAAAACGTCGTTCATTTTCGTCTTAGAGTGGAAGGGGCCACGTACCTCATTGCCCCCTCCCCTCGCGGCCTGTGTAACAAGTATTGTGCGAACAGTCCAACGAATGGAGCATAATAAAAAAACTGGCTTTTCAGACAAAATAAGAGCTTAGTTTATATTGTATAGTAGATGATTTGGAAGAATACAAGACAAGTGGCTGCTTACTATATATATATATATATATATATATATATATATATATATATATATATATATATATACGTACACACACACACACACACATACACACACACACACACACACACACACACACACACACACACACACACACTATATAAGACTCTCCAATAGAACCCATGTGTTTTAGAGAATTTCTTGAACAGGTACCAAATGACAAAAGTTCATACAACATAAACAAAGTAAAGCTAAGACAGAAAATCGAACAACCTGGAAATAAAATAAATACGATATTTGTCCAAAATCCAAAATCCAAAAATGTTTAGCTATAATATTACATATGATATAACTTTAATCCTAACCGGAACCAAACCTGGAAACCCGAAATACATTCTCAGAAACATTGATAAAGGTGTATATGTAACTCTAACCTATACGGGGGCGAGATAAAGCTCAGTGGGTTGAGTGCTTGCTTCGGGTGTTTGCGTCGCAAGATCGAACCACCTCAGTGGATCCATTCAACTAATTAGGTTTTTCTCATTCCAGCCTGTGCACCACAACTGGTTAAAGTCCCTGGTATGTGCTTTCCTGTCTGTAGGAAAGTGGATATTAAAAAATTCCTTGCTGCATAAGGAAAACAGTAACGGGTTTCCTCAGGTGACTACGTGTCATAATTACCAAATGTTTGACATCCAATGATGCGTAACTTTATTAATGTGCTCTTCAAACAAAACAAACCTTATGTTTACTTTACTAACCTATACGGTTTATCCATCTTTAGAGGAAGGCTGTGATTGCGTTTGTCGGTAGGATCTCCGAAACGGAAGTCTACTGTGGCCTCGTTTGGATGCTGAAGATCGGGCGTCGTGAAGGTGTAGTTGACGTTTCCAGGCGGTACGAACATCGCAAACGCCGGTGCGTGCATGGTGACGTTGTCGACCTTCTGAATGGCGACCACGACAAATCTTTTGACGATCCTTTTGGCGTAGTTCTGTACGGTCACCGTCACGTTGTGTCTCTTGGCCAGCGCAAACACGTGTCTTCTCGTCTCGGGGCCGTGACCTCTCCAGTCGTTAGCTCCCAGACTGAACGTGTCGTTCTTACCGTCATCATAGTCCCACACGACCTCCACATTTGACCCTTCAAACATGTCAAGCGTGAAGGTCACCGACCCGTGGAGGAGGATCCTCAGCGTCGTGGCCGTGACGTTGACACCGGTTATTGCGACCAGCACCGTGAACTCGGTCTCGATCTGCGCAGAGTTCAGTTCATTGGACGCCGTCAGCTTCAGGTCGTACACGCCCAGCGGAAGAGCTTTCTGGAGGGAAGTCTCCCAGCGTCTATTCTCGATGTCTGCCTTCGCCACGGGCAGATTGCCGCCACTGAACTGTAGATTGAATTTTACGTTTGTGCCGCTGGTCAGTAACCAGACTATCTTGAAAGGTTGGTTCTTCTCTGCGCCGGTTTTCTCGAGTCGCAGCCCAGATATATACTCCACAGCTTCTAGAGAGACACTGGCAGTGACTATGCCGACACTGTTCAGGCAGGTCACGTTAATGGTATAGACCCCTCGTTCCTTAAACACGTGACTCAGGTCTGTGGAACCTACAGGAGAATCCACTTCTGACGTTCTGTTCTTAGTGCCGTCGCCGAAATTCCACAAGCAGAAGTGATCTGAGCCTTCTTCCAACTTCATGTTGATTATGGTTGCGTTGCCAGCAATGACTGATTTCGTCTTCACCGCAATCGTCAGACCTTTCAGTCGATCCTGCACGATGATTTGAGTCGTGTTCGTCTTGTCGCTTTTGATGTTCCAGGATGTCACGCGAACAGTATAGTTTCCTTTAGTTTTATAGCTGTGACTGATCTCTGATAACTCTGTCTCGTTCTGGATAATACCATCACCGTACTCCCAGTTGTATTTCACTGATGTACCTAAAACAGAAATAGTGCAGGATCCTCGGTAAACGCAATCATCATCAGCACCACCATCATAATGACCAACACCATCATCATCATCATCATCATTATCACCACCACCACCATCATCATCCACAGCAGCATCATCATCATTACCATCACTATAATAATAATCATCAACACCAAACCACCACCACCACTATCATCATCGTCGTCAGTATCAACATCATCATCACAATCATCATCATCACAATCATCATCCTCGTCATCATTATCGTCATTATCATCATCATCACCATTAACATCGTCATCATCATCATCGTCATCACCATCGTCATCATCATTCGACTGAGATATGATGGTTCGCACTATCAATCGCTTTTGGGATTTTCCTATCTACACCAGTGCACGATGACTGTGGTATGTGTTGTCCTGTCTGTAGAAAAGAGCATGTTGAAGATCCATTGCTGTTATTTGATAGGAGTAATCAAATTGGCAGCAGCGGGTTTTGTATTTCATTATCAAGACCGACATCATCAACATCATCAGCAGCAGCATTATCAGCATCATAATCATCAACATAATCATCACCGTCATCAACATCACCACAACCCACCATCTCATCACTATCACCACCACCATCATAATCACACTGATCATCTAAATTATTGTTACCATAGTAATCACCGTTATCTTTTTGAAAATAAAATTTATTATTTGAAAACAGCATTTACCAAAATGAAAACACTAACATTTATTTAGAAATATTCCTACCTGTATGGGGAAGAATGGTGAACACTGCCTGTTCCCCGGTCGCTGCGAACCTCTTGCTACTAATGCGTGTTTCGTTGATTCCCTCTACCACCAGAATCCTCTTTGACACGACTTTCGACCTGGCTCCTACTGGGCTACTGACGTTCACTGTCACCACCTTGTGGCCCGCGTCCTTGAACGTGTAGGTGAGCCGGACCTTGGTAGGATTGGCAACGGCGGCGCGAATCAGATGTCTCTTACCGCCCAGCTCCTCGGCTTTGTCCATGTTAACCACTGACCCAGCTGTGATGCCCGAAGTCAGCTCGTTAGTCAGGGCGTCAGGTGACTTCTCCTGTTCCTTCTGTAGTGAGATTGTGCCGCCAGTGTCGCTGTATACCAACGCGAGGATGTCTCCTGCAAACACTTGAATGGGACTGTCGGTCTTCAGATACGTGCTACCTGCGGAGACAATAGTACTGTACTGTAGACTAGTATCGTAGTGGCAAGAGTTTCACAAAGGTCTTAACTTATGTTACATGTCTATCGTCATCTATAACATGGCTGTTATGGACGTGAATGCCTCAAACTACCAAATGTGTTTCTGGGTTTAATAAACTTTAATTAAAACAAAACAATTATGGACGTGAATAAAATGTAATAGGCATGCAAGCGGTAGTGTGGATTTGTAATCTGATGAGGTTGCAATCTCGTAGGCATAAGTTGAAATATATTTCATCCATAAGTTGTTGTTGTCGGCCTTAGGATGGCGTGATTCCAAAATGATGCTCGTCTATTTTAATGCTAATTGCATTCTACTAACCTCTAGAGCTCATTTCTCTCATAGTTTGCTTTTGATAGTGGGTATATAGCCTAGAGCTCACTTCTCCCAGAGTTTGCTTATGATAGTGGGTATATAGCCTAGAGCTCACTTCTCCCAGAGTTTGCTTATGATAGTAGGTATATAAACTAGAGCTCATTTCTCTCATAGTTTGCTTATGATAGTGGGTATATAAACTAGAGCTCATTTCTATCATAGTTAGCTTATGATAGTGGGTATATAAACTAGAGCTCATTTCTCTCATAGTTTGCTTATGATAGTGGGTATATAGCCTAGAGCTCACTTCTCCCAGGGTTCGCTTATGACAGTGGGTATATAAACTAGAGCTCATTTCTATCAAAGTTAGCTTATAATAGTGGGTATATAAACTAGAGTTCATTTCTCTCATAGTTTGCTTATGATAGTGGGTATATAGCCTAGAGCTCACTTCTCCCAGAGTTCGCTTATGACAGTGGGTATATAAACTAGAGCTCATTTCTATCATAGTTAGCTTATGATAGTGGGTATATAAACTAGAGCTCATTTCTCTCATAGTTTGCTTATGATAGTGGGTATATAGCCTAGAGCTCACTTCTCTCAGAGTTCGCTTATGACAGTGGGTATATAAACTAGAGCTCATTTCTCTCATAGTTTGCTTGTGGTAGTGGGTATATAGCCTAGAGCTCACTTCTGCCAGAGTTTGCTTATGATAGTGGGTATATAACAACAATACAGTTCTTCAATGCAAATCTAAAAGTGGACATTCTAGTGTTATTTTCTTTGTTTGAGTTTGGGGGGTGGGGGATGGGGGGGGTGTTGTTCATTCTAAGATTGATAAAACTGTTTGAGTGCCCACCTGTGGACGTTGCATCAACCACCACTGTCTGTCGTACGACGTATCTGCCGTCAAGCATGCCGTAACGAGTTCGGGAACACATCATGCTACAGGACCGACTGTGTGAACAGAGCACGCTGACTCCAAACGCCGTGCTCACACATTTGTAATGACACTTGTCCGTGCACAGGTTTTTCAGGTGGCAGTAATTATTGCAGTTTGGTTTCAAAATCTGTTGAAGGTAAGAAAAAATATTAAAAACAAAAGATCAAACATATAACACCAAGGAGACTTATATTTATTTTACCATTCAATGACTATATGTATCGTCATAATATGATGATTAGATGACTTTCTATATTTTCGTTCACTGACCAGTATTCGGAATAACAGCTCCGTAAACAATGTCCAAAAACTTTGTACCACGGAATATTCGAATTACAGATGAATACGGGTACACAGAATATTTTTCTGTGGGAATTCCAAAGTAGCAATGTTCCAATGATCGATAATAATTAAAATTGATCGATTTCGCTACACCGATGCGATGATCGATTAGAAAAAGCCACAATCGATCGTGCGGGAAAATTTTAACGGTAATTATTCATGCCATTTGAATGATGGAATTGATGTAAGTGTGTTCAGAATGGTGTACATTAGAAGTTTGTTTGTTTTTGTTTAACTACACCACTAGAGTACATCGATTAATTAATCATTGGCTATTGGATGTCAAAATTTCTCAGAGAAGAAACCCGCTACATTTTTCCATTAGTAGCAAGGGATCTTTTATATGCACTTTTCCATAATCAGGAAACCACATACCACGGCCTTTGATCAGTTGTGGTTGGAACGAGAAAATCCCAGTCCGCTGAATGGATACACCGAGGTGGTTCGATCCTGCGAACACTCAATCGATTGAGTTAAACCCGTCCCTTGGTGTCCATAAAAACAAATTCCTATTAAATGGTTATTAAAGGTAAAATGAGCGATTTGTAGCGTCTATTCTAATGATCAAGACACAGGTGCATGGTCCTTATAATGCAAATCCTTCCTATGTTCATATAATTCTAACCGATTGTGTAATCGAAAGTTGATGGGTTGGTGCCAGCCGATTATAAGCGATGATCGATGATGAAATTCCAACCGATTCCTAACACTATTTCCAAGTAGCGGCCAGGTATCAATTGTAATAAACTTACGCTTGAATGTGACCTAGACTGTAAACAAAAATAAATCAAAACGAAACCAAGAATGGTCTTCACAAGCCAGACTGCAACACTGGCTTGGGACCTACAAAAAGGTCATCACGGGAATAAAACAAATACTCATAAAAACTACTCGTTTAAACGTTTAATCGTTGTGAGGTATCAGCAGTAAAACTAAACACGATTTACCGCCAATTTAATCTTCCCCGGTTGCTTCACGTGCATTTCCCATCCTAAAACCTTCCCATCATGGATAAACTCGGAGTCAGACAAGATAAACACAGAGCCGTCAGTTTGATCTGAGGTTAAAAGACAAAACAAAACAAAAATAATAATAAAGTTTAATTAAACAGGTCTGGTGCTTATAAAACGTTTAGTCTAGACTCAAGACACAAACAGAGTCTGAGACAGTAATGTCATGACAACGCCATACAAACTGTATGCTTGTGACGTCATTTGAGATTGAGTCTGGACCCTGGTGTATGTGTGTCTGTCTGTGTGTTTTTTATTTATATGTATAGTAACCTCTGGACGGCAAAACCATTATCCAGAAACATACCATGTCCTTTGATATACCATTTGTGTGGGAATAGGTCCACTGAGGGGTTTCCATAAACCACTCGAGCATCTCATGTGTGCTCTCTATTCACCGAGGTAGATCCGCCTCCGCCCCACCACCATTTAGGAGAGTGCCTACTGGGTGAGGAGGGAGCGTTGAAATATATACTATAAACTGTGGACTGTTTCGTTTTTTATGTTCACTTTATGTCCGTAGTTATATCCAGTACTGGGTACACACTCGCTCGAGGGCCGTCAAGTCTTATCTTGTTTGTATGTGAGGATATATTTGAGGATATATGTAAGAATATATGTGAGGATTTATTTGAAGATATATGTAAGAATATATGTGAGGATATATTTAAAGATGTGTGACAGGATATATTTGAGGATAAATGTCAGGATATATTTGAAGATAGATATCAGGATATATTTGAGGATAGATGTAAGGACACATTTGACGATAGATGTTAGGACAGATTTGAGGATAGACGTGAAAACAGATGTCAGCATGGATGTCAGGATAGATTTCAGCACAGATGTCAGGACAGCTGTCAGGACAGATGTCAGCATAGATGTCAGGACAAATGTCAGCATAGATGTCAGCATAGATGTCAGGATAGATGTCAGGACAGATGTCAGGACAGATGTCAGCATAGATGTCAGGACAGATGTCAACATAGATGTCAGGACAGATGTCAGGACAGATGTCAGCATAGATGTCATGTCAGGACAGATGTCAGGATAGATGTCAGCATAGATGTCAGGACAGATGTCAGCATAGATGTCATGTCAGGACAGATGTCAGGATAGATGTCAGCATAGATGTCAGGACAGATGTCAGCATAGATGTCAGGACAGATGTCAGCATAGATGTCATGTCAGGACAGATGTCAGGATAGATGTCAGCATAGATGTCAGGACAGATTTCAGGACAGATGTCAGCAGAGATGTCAGCACATATCTCAGGACAGATGTCAGCACATATGTCAGCATAGATGTCAGCATAAATGTCAGCATAGATGTCAGGACAGATGTCAGCATAGCTGTCAGCATAGATGTCATGTCAGGACAGATGTCAAGATAGATGTCAGCATAGATGTTAGGACAGATGTCAGCATAGATGTCAAGACAGATGTCAGCATAGATGTCAGCATAGATGTCAGGACAGATGTCAGGACAGATGTCAGCATAGATGTCAGGACATATCTCAGCATAGATGTCAGCATAGATGCCAGCATAGATGTCAGCATAGATGCCAGCATAGATGTCAGCATAGATGTCAGGACAGATGTCAGCATAGCTGTCAGCATAGATGTCATGTCAGGACAGATGTCAAGATAGATGTCAGCATAGATGTCAGGACAGATGTCAGCATAGATGTCAGCATAGATGTCAGGACAGATGTCAGCATAGATGTTAGCATAGATGTCAGCATAGATGTCAGGACAGATGTCAGCATAGATGTCAGGACAGATGTCAGGATAGATGTCAGGACAGATGTCAGCATAGATCTCAGCATAGATGGCAGGACAGATGGCAGGATAGATGTCAGCATAGATGTCAGCATAGATGTCAGGACAGATGTCAGCATAGCTGTCAGCATAGATGTCATGTCAGGACAGATGTCAAGATAGATGTCAGCATAGATGTCAGGACAGATGTCAGCATAGATGTCAGCATAGATGTCAGGACAGATGTCAGCATAGATGTTAGCATAGATGTCAGCATAGATGTCAGGACAGATGTCAGCATAGATGTCAGGACAGATGTCAGGATAGATGTCAGGACAGATGTCAGCATAGATCTCAGCATAGATGGCAGGACAGATGGCAGGATAGACGTCAGCATAGATGTCAGCATAGATGGCAGGACAGATGTCAGGACGGATGTCAGCATAGATGTCATGTCAGAACAGATGTTAGGATAGATGTCAGGACAGACGTCAGCATAGATGGCAGCATAGATGGCAGCATAGATGGCAGGACATATGTCAGGACAGATGTCAGCACAGATGTCATGTCAGGACAGATGTTAGGATAGATATCAGCATAGATGTCAGCATAGATGGCAGGACAGATGTCAGGACAGATGTTAGGATAGATATCAGCATAGATGTCAGCATAGATGGCAGGACAGATGTCAGGATAGATGTCAGCATAGATGTCAGCATAGATGGCAGAACAGATGTCAGAACAGTTGTCAGGATAAATGTCAGGACAGATGTCAGTATAGATGTCAGCATAGATGTCATCATATATGTCAGGACAGATGTCAGCATAGATCATGTCAGGACAGATGTCAGGATAGATGTCAGGATAGATGTCAGGACTGATGTCAGCATAGATGTCAGGACAGATGTCAGCATAGATGTCAGCATAGATGTCAGGACAGATGTCAGCATAGATGTCAGCATAGATGTCATGTCAAGACAGATGTCACGATAGATGTCAGGATAGATGTGAGGACAGATGTCAGCATAGATGTCAGCATAGATGTCAGGACAGATATCAGCATAGATGTCAGCATAGATGTCAGAATAGATCTCACCATAGATGTCAGGACAGATGGCAGGATAGATGTCAGGATAGATGTCAGGACAGATGTCAGCATAGATGTCAGCATAGATGTCAGAATAGATGTCAGCATAGATCTCAGGACAGATGTCAGGACAGATGTCAGCATAGATGTCAGGACCGATGGCAGCATAGATGGCAGGACAGATGTCAGGACAGATGTCAGCATAGATGTCAGCAAAGATGTCAGGACAGATGTCAGCATAGATGTCAGGATAGATATCAGGACAGATGTCAGCATAGATGTCAGGACAGATGTCAGCATAGATGTCAGCATAGGTGTTAGCATATATGGCAGGCAGATATCAGGACAGATGTCAGCATATATCTCAGGGCAGATGTCAGCATATATGTCAGGACAGATGTCAGGATAGATGTCAGGACAGATGTCAGGATAGATGTCAGGACAGATGTCAGGACAGATATCAGCACAGATGTCAGAACAGATGTCAGGACAGATGTCAGCATAGATGGCAGGATAGATGTCAGGACAGATGTCAGCATAGATGTCAGGACAGATGTCAGCATAGATGTCAGCATATATGTCAGGACAGATATAAGGACAGATGTCAGCATAGATGTCAGCACATATGTCAGGACATATATCAGCATAGATTTCAGCATAAATGTCAGCATAGATGTCAGGACAGATGTCAGCATAGCTGTCAGCATAGATGTCATGTCAGGACAGATGTCAAGATAGATGTCAGCATAGATGTTAGGACAGATGTCAGCATAGATGTCAGGACAGATGTCAGCATAGATATCAGCATATATGTCAGGACAGATGTCAGGACATATATCAGCATAGATGTCAGCATAGATGCCAGCATAGATGTCAGCATAGATGCCAGCATAGATGTCAGGACAGATGTCAGCATAGATGTCAGCATAGATGTCAGAACAGATGTCAGCATACATGTTAGCATAGATGTCAGCATAGATGTCAGGACAGATGTCAGCATAGATGTCAGCATAGATGGCAGGACAGATGTCAGGATAGATGTCAGCATAGATGGCAGCATAGATGGCAGAACAGATGTCAGAACAGATGTCAGGATAGATATCAGGACAGATGTCAGCATAGATATCAGCATAGATGGCAGGACAGATGTCAGGACAGATGTCAGCATAGATGTCATGTCAGAACAGATGTCAGGATAGATGGCAGGACAGACGTCAGCATAGATGTCAGCATAGATGGCAGCATAGATGTCAGGACAGATGTCAGCATAGATGTCATGTCAAGACAGATGTCAGCATAGATTTCAGCAAAGATGGCAGGACAGATGTCAGGACGGATGTCAGCATAGATGTCATGTCAGAACAGATGTTAGGATAGATGTCAGGACAGACGTCAGCATAGATGGCAGCATAGATGGCGGCATAGATGGCAGGACATATGTCAGGACAGATGTCAGCACAGATGTCATGTCAGGACAGATGTTAGGATAGATATCAGCATAGATGTCAGCATAGATGGCAGGACAGATGTCAGGATAGATGTCAGAATAGATGTCAGCATAGATGGCAGAACAGATGTCAGAACAGATGTCAGGACAGATGTCAGTATAGATGTCAGCATAGATGTCACCATATATGTCAGGACAGATGTCAGCATAGATGTCATGTCAGGACAGATGTCAGGATAGATGTCAGGATAGATGTCAGGACTGATGTCAGCATAGACGTCAGGACAGATGTCAGCATAGATGTCAGCATAGATGTCAGGACAGATGTCAGCATAGATGTCAGCATAGATGTCAGCATAGATGTCATGTCAAGACAGATGTCACGATAGATGTCAGGATAGATGTGAGGACAGATGTCAGCATAGATGTCAGCATAGATGTCAGCATAGATGTCAGCATAGATCTCAGCATAGATGTCAGGACAGATGGCAGGATAGATGTCAGGATAGATGTCAGGACAGATGTCAGCATAGATGTCAGCATAGATGTCAGAATAGATGTCAGCATAGATCTCAGGACAGATGTCAGGACAGATGTCAGCATAGATGTCAGGACCGATGGCAGCATAGATTGCAGGACAGATGTCAGCATAGATGTCAGGATAGATATCAGGACAGATGTCAGCATAGATGCCAGGACAGATGTCAGGATAGATGTCAGCATAGATGTCAGCATAGATGTCAGGACAGATGTCAGGATAGATGTCAGCATAGGTGTTAGCATATATGGCAGGCAGATATCAGGACAGATGTCAGCATATATCTCAGGGCAGATGTCAGCATATATGTCAGGACAGATGTCAGGATAGATGTCAGGACAGATGTCAGGATAGATGTCAGGACAGATGTCAGGACAGATATCAGCACAGATGTCAGGACAGATGTCAGCATAGATGGCAGGATAGATGTCAGGACAGATGTCAGCATAGATGTCAGGACAGATGTCAGCATAGTTGTCAGCATATATGTCAGGACAGATATAAGGACAGATGTCAGCATAGATGTCAGCACATATGTCAGGACATATGTCAGCATAGATTTCAGCATAAATGTCAGCATAGATGTCAGGACAGATGTCAGCATAGCTGTCAGCATAGATGTCATGTCAGGACAGATGTCAAGATAGATGTCAGCATAGATGTTAGGACAGATGTCAGCATAGATGTCAGGACAGATGTCAGCATAGATATCAGCATATATGTCAGGACAGATGTCAGGTCATATATCAGCATAGATGTCAGGATAGATGCCAGCATAGATGTCAGCATAGATGCCAGCATAGATGTCAGCATAGATGTCAGGACAGATGTCAGCATAGATGTCAGCATAGATGTCAGAACAGATGTCAGCATAGATGTTAGCATAGATGTCAGCATAGATGTCAGGACAGATGTCAGCATAGATGTCAGCATAGATGGCAGGACAGATGTCAGGATAGATGTCAGCATAGATGTCAGCATAGATGGCAGAACAGATGTCAGAACAGATGTCAGGATAGATATCAGGACAGATGTCAGCATAGATATCAACATAGATGGCAGGACAGATGTCAGGACAGATGTCAGCATAGATGTCATGTCAGAACAGATGTCAGGATAGATGGCAGGACAGATGTCAGCATAGATGTCAGCATAGATGGCAGCATAGATGGCAGGACATATGTCAGGACAGATGTCAGCACAGATGTCATGTCAGGACAGATGTTAGGATAGATGTCAGGATAGATGTCAGGACAGATGTCAGCATAGCTGTCAGCATAGATGTCATCATAGATGTCAGGACAGATGTCAGCATAGATGTCATGTCAAGACAGATGTCAGCATAGATTTCAGCAAAGATGTCAGGACAGATGTCAGCATAGATGTCAGGATAGATATCAGGACAGATGTCAGCATAGATGTCAGGACAGATGTCAGCATAGATGCCAGGACAGATGTCACGATAGATGTCAGCATAGATGTCAGTATAGATGTCAGGACAGATGTCAGCATATATGGCAGGCAGATATCAGGACAGATGTCAGCATATATGTCAGGGCAGATGTCAGGATAGATGTCAGGACACATGTCAGGATAGATTTCAGGACAGATGTCAGGACAGATATCAGCACAGATGTCAGGACAGATATCAGCACAGATGTCAGGACAGATGTCAGGACAGATGTCAGCATAGATGGCAGGATAGATGTCAGGACAGATGTCAGCATAGATGTCAGCATATATGTCAGGACAGATGTAAGGACAGATGTCAGCATAGATGGCAGGACAGATGTCAGGACAGATGTCAGCATAGATGTCATGTCAGAACAGATGTCAGGATAGATGGCAGGACAGACGTCAGCATAGATGGCAGGACATATATCAGGACAGATGTCAGCACAGATGTCATGTCAGGACAGATGTTAGGATAGATGTCAGGATAGATGTCAGGACAGATGTCAGCATAGCTGTCAGCATAGATGTCATCATAGATGTCAGGACAGATGTCAGCATAGATGTCATGTCAAGACAGATGTCAGCATAGATTTCAGCAAAGATGTCAGGACAGATGTCAGCATAGATGTCAGGATAGATATCAGGACAGATGTCAGCATAGATGTCAGGACAGATGTCAGCATAGATGCCAGGCAGATATCAGGACAGATGTCAGCATATATGTCAGGGCAGATGTCAGGATAGATGTGAGGACAGATGTCAGGATAGATGTCAGGACAGATGTCAGGACAGATATCAGCACAGATGTCAGGACAGATATCAGCACAGATGTCAGGACAGATGTCAGGACAGATGTCAGCATAGATGGCAGGATAGATGTCAGGACAGATTTCAGCATAGGAGTCAGGACAGATGTCAGCATAGATGTCAGCATAGATGTCAGGACAGATGTCAGTATAGATGTCAGCATATATGTCAGGACAGATGTAAGGACAGATGTCAGCATAGATGTCAGCACATATGTCAGGACAGATGTCAGCATAAATGTCAGCATAGATGTCAGGACAGATGTCAGCATAGCTGTCAGCATAGATGTCATGTCAGGACAGATGTCAAGATAGATGTCAGCATAGATGTTAGGACAGATGTCGGCATAGATGTCAGGACAGATGTCAGCATAGATGTCAGCACAGATGTCAGGACAGATGTCAGGACAGATTTCAGCATAGATGTCCGGACAGATGTCAGCATAGATATCAGCATATATCTCAGGACAGATGTCAGGACATATATCAGCATATATGTCAGCATAGATGTTAGCATAGATGTCAGCATAGATGACAGGACAGATGTCAGCATAGATGTCAGGACAGATGTCAGGATAGATGTCAGGACAGATGACAGCATAGATGTCAGCATATATGTCAGGACAGATGTCAGGATAGATGTCAGCATAGATGTCAGCATAGATGTCAGGACAGATGTCAGCATAGATGTCAGCATAGATGGCAGGACAGATGTCAGGACAGATGTCAGCATAGATGTCATGTCAGAACAGATGTCAGGATAGATGTCAGGACAGACGTCAGCATAGATGTCAGCATAGATGGCAGGACAGATGTCAGGACAGATGTCAGCACAGGCGTCATGTCAGGACAGATGTTAGGATAGATGGCAGGATAGATGTCAGGACAGATGTCAGTATAGATATCAGCATAGATGTCATCATATATATCAGGACAGATGTCAGCATAGATGTCATGTCAGGACAGATGTCAGGATAGATGTCAGGATAGATGTCAGGACTAATGTCAGCATAGATGTCAGGACAGATGTCAGCATAGATGTCAACATAGATGTTAGGACAGATGTCAGGATAGATGTCACGATAGATGGCAGCATAGATGTCAGCATAGATGTCAGGACAGATGTCAGCATAGATGTCAGCATAGATGGCAGGACAGATGTCAGGACAGATGTCAGCATAGATGTCATGTCAGAACAGATGTCAGGATAGATGTCAGGACAGACGTCAGCATAGATATCAGCATAGATGGCAGGACAGATGTCAGGACAGATGTCAGCACAGACGTCATGTCAGGACAGATGTTAGGATAGATGTCAGGATAGATGTCAGGACAGATGTCAGTATAGATATCAGCATAGATGTCATCATATATATCAGGACAGATGTCAGCATAGATGTCATGTCAGGACAGATGTCAGGATAGATGTCAGGATTGATGTCAGGACTAATGTCAGCATAGATGTCAGGACAGATGTCAGCATAGATGTCAACATAGATATCAGGACAGATGTCTGCATAGATGTCAGGACAGATATCAGCATAGATGTCAGCATAGATGTCAGCATAGATGTCAGCATAGATGTCAGGACAGATGGCAGGATAGATGTCAGGATAGATGTCAGGACAGATGTCAGCATAGATGTCAGCATAGATGTCAGCATAGATGTCAGCATAGATCTCAGGACAGATGTCAGCATAGATTTCAGGATAGATATCAGGACAGATGTCAGCATAGATGTCAGGACAGATGTCAGCATATATGCCAGGACAGATGTCAGGATAGATGTCAGCATAGATTTCAGCATATATGGCAGGCAGATATCAGGACAGATGTCAGCATATATGTCAGGGCAGATGTCAGCATATATGTCAGGACAGATGTCAGGATAGATGTCAGGACAGATGTTAGGATAGATGTCAGGACAGATGTCAGGACAGATATCAGCACAGATGTCAGGACAGATGTCAGCATAGATGGCTGGATAGATGTCAGGACAAATGTCAGCATAGATGTCAGGTCAGCTGTCAGCATAGATGTCAGCATAGATGTCAGCATAGATGTCAGGACAGATGTCAGCATAGATGGCAGGATAGATGTCAGGACAGATGTCAGCATAGATGTCAGCATAGATGTCAGCATAGATGTCAGCATAGATGTCAGCATAGATGTCAGCATAGATGTCAGGACAGATGTCAGCATAGATGTTAGCATAGATGTCAGGACAGATGTCAGGATAGATGTGAGGACAAATGTCAAGACAGATGTCAGCATAGATGTCATGTCAGGACAGATGTCAGCATAGATGTCAGCATAGATGTCAGCATAGATGGCAGGACAGATGTCAGGATAGATGTCAGGACAAATGTCAGGACAGATATCAGCATAGATGTCAGCATAGATGTCAGGACAGATGTCAGCATAGATGTTAGTATAGATGTCAGCATAGATGTCAGGACAGATGTCAGCATAGATGTCAGGACAGATGTCAGCATAGATGTCAGCATATATGTCAGCATAGATGGCATGACAGATGTCAGGACAGATGTCAACACAGATGTCATGTCAGGACAGATGTCTGGATAGATGTCAGGATTTATGTAAAAATATATGTGAGGATATATTTTTGAGGATGTATGTCAGGATATATTTGAGGATAGATGTGTGAGCAAGCAAAATTCAAAACAGATATGAGGATGTGAGGAAATTGTCAGGATTGATGTCAGAATAGATGCAAGGAAAGATTTCAGGATAGATGTGATGATAGATGTAAGGATAAGATGTGAGGATAGATGTGTTGTCAGAATAGATGTCAAGATATATTTGATGATAGATGCGATGGTATATTTGAGGATAAACCGAACCGGGCTACAGACGCTCGTGTTTGACACGCAGCTCAATTTGGTTTAGGCGGGACGTAGCCCAATGGTAAAGTGCTCGTTTAATGCGTGGTTGATTTGGGTTCGATCCCCATCGGTGACCCCCATTGGGCTGTTTCTCGTTCTAGCCAGTGCTCCATGACTGGTATATCAAAGGCCGTGATATGTGCTATCCTGTCTGTGGGATGGTGCATATAACAGATCCCTTGCTACAAATGAAAAAACAAATGTTGCGGGTTTCCTCTCTAAGACTATGTAAAACAATTGCCAAATGTTTTACATCCAATAGCCGATGATTATTAAATCAATGTGCTCTAGTGGTGTCGTTAATCAAATCAAACTTTAACAAACTGGTTTGTTTGTTTGGGACACGGGTTACTTGTTAGTGATTCGTGAGACGTTTACAGTGAGATTTTAAACTCACAGTATTAAGCTGATACTGGGACGCGAACCCAACATACACCACCCTTTGCCACTACGGCACCTAGGCTGGTGAGGTCGAGATATTATAAGTACCGAATGATCGTGATCGTGAACTCTATCAACGTGCCTCTTTACGCTTATGGTTTCGTGCACGTCCCTCACAGGCTACAACTCTGATATGCCCTGTGATATTGCCTGGGACGAAGGTTGTATTTGATTGTTGAAGTAACCAGTGTTAAACCGCTCGCTTGATGTGCGGTCAGTTTGGGGTCGATAACCGTTGGGCTATTTCTGGTTTGAGCAGGTGCACCATGACTGGTATATCAAATGCCGAGGTATGTACTATTCTGTCTGTGGGATGGTTCATATAAAAGATCTAAGGCTACTAATCGAAAACTGTCACGGGTTTCCCCTCTAAGACTATATGTCAAAATTGCCGAATGTTTGACAACCACTAGCCGATGATTAATAAATCAATGTGCTCTGTTGGTGTCGTTAAATAAAACAAAACAAAACTTAAGAGTGTATAAAATACAATGGGAAATGTTTATTATTGATTGGGGACCATAAATGCAAATAAAAATAACTTACTAACTTATATTTATTTCTGAGTTTACTATCTTTATCTGTTTTCAAAGTGAAAAATTAGTTAATGGATCTGTCAAAATATTTTAATTCCATTATTATTTTGTACATGATGTTTGGGTGTATTTAAACTTAAACTCTCAACAAAAAGACCAATATTATTAAAAACAAAATCGAAAAAGACCAAAATCGAAAACCCCTAATATCTTCAATAGTGAATATAGGCTGTTTGCAGTTGTTTCTTACCTTTCACGGGTGTAGCCGGCGACACGTTAGAGGGAATGTTCTGTCCTGCATAATACACTATGGGATCTACAAGAGAGCAAAATATATAAAAGTAATACAATTACATTATTTAGCTGGAAACATCAAACGATTTCAAGTTCAGGTGAGATTTTGTAGTAATATTAAGTCATTCTGAATGCGATATGCACCTGACAGATTTATGTTATCTGCCTTTTGATTGGTTGCACAAAAGGTCATCTAGACACGGATGACGTTACTTAGATTTGTTACCGGAGAAATGTGAACATACGAGTACATACTGAGAACAGAAAACCCTATCAGTGATTGTCAAGTTTTGTTTTAAAGGGACATTCCTGAGTTTGCTGCATTGTAAGAGGTTTCCGACTAATAAAATATTTCTACGATTAAACTTACATATTAAATATATTTTCTTGTTTAGAATATCAGTGTTTGTGTATTCAATGTGTTTCTGGTCGTCTTGATATTTGTAAGAAGCCCAAATTGGAGTTTGTCTTCAAATAATTTCGTACGTACGAAAAAACTATATTTTAGGAAATAAGATGAAATTTAACCTAGTACAAATATTAGAACGATCACAAACACGTTTAATATACAGCCACTAATATTTTATTAAGAAAAATATATTTGATATGTAATTACAATCGTTAAAAAGTCTCTGTTAGTCAATAACATTTCAAAAAGTGAAGCAAACTCAGGAATGTCCCTTTAATGGGAAACTATCTTAAACTGTGTATACATACAGAAGTTGCAATAAAGATTGTATTGTATTGTATTGTATTGTATTGTATTGTGTTGTGTTGTGTTGTGTTGTGTTGTGTTGTGTTGTGTTGTATTGTATTGTATTGTATTGTAAATTGTATTGTATTGTACTATATTGTACTGCACTGCACTGCACTACATTGTACTATACTAAACTGTATTGTATTGCACTGCACTACATTGTACTATACTAAACTATATTGTACTGTACTGCACTACACTGCACTATACTAAACTGTATTGTATTGTGTTGTGTTGTGTTATAATGTATTTGTACTGTATATATTGTATTTCTTGTACTGCACTGCATTAAAACTCATTTACGATTTGGATCGCTAGAGTTAATTCTTAAGACTCCCAAAGCTAAAATGGATGTAAAATGAGGGATTATTTTAAATTATGTCCATTATCCCCTCCATAATAGTGGACGGGGGAGTGTAGAGAGATCGGCAGCCCCCACAACTCCAGAAATTTGCGTTTTTTGTGGATTTTGTTATCAGTGCAAACTGCAAATACTGCATTTCTTTTAGGACAAACCCAACTCTACTAAAACTTTGTATTATTTGTGGGGCGGGAGTGAGGTAGGTTATGTTGTTTCATAAGACAAATGGGAGAAGGGGTGTAGTTCTGGCCATTCTTTCATCCATAGACGTATAAGACGAGGTGGGTAGGAGTGGGATCAAGAAAGGGTGACACGCCATACACGCAGACAGACAGACAGACATATATTTAATTAAAATCTCACCTTATGTACACGATAATAAATGTCATTTAAAATACAGTATAAAAGTACATAAGCCATTCCTTACAGGAACTAACAGAGAATATCAATTGATAAAAATATTTAAAATGAACGTACATATATAAACTATATTAATCAAATTTGTATTATAAATAATATTAATAAAATAAAATTACAAAACAAAAATTAAAGGACGCATAACAGCATATAAGTTAAAAGTGTTCGGCGACGTGTTAACATTGAACATAGGGTTTCTATTTGGCAGTATTAAAAAATAGCTTCTTACTAGACATTAAAAAAAAAAAAAATTGAACATTATTTAAAACCTCATATTCTCTGTTTAAAAAACCCTTGCTAAACATAATAAATTAAAACGTACGTCAGTGAGTGTACATTGCACACTCGATTAAAACATGGACTTCATATTCGATACATTTATTATTGCACCTATGGCAGATTCGCTGCTCAACAGGAAGTGAGCATTTGTCAGAGCAATAACCGAATTTCTCTTAAAGCAGATTTATATATATATATATATATTTTTTTTTTTCAAGTCCTGGAGTTGAATCAAGAGCTAGCTGTTATGAATATGGTTGGTTTTTATTTACCCTTTGTGTTATTTTCTACTACTCGGAAATTAAGGGAAGGCACATGCAAAATTCAAGACAAATTCCTTCAAAGCAACAAGTAACGTGCTCCACATACCTACGATATGTCTCTCTTGCCTCCAGTTATCGACTGTGTCGGCTACCATGAGGTCGCTTCCTCGGTAGATAGTTAGATGACACTCCCCCTCCTGGAATGTCGCAAATCCGTTCTGGCACTCTAGTGTGACGTCGTCAATGTCTTCGATGACGCGCACCTCCCACACAGCTTCCTTGGGCTGAAACAGTGGAAGCGGGTGTTTCACGTCACTCATTTTGAATCTGATTTCCATAAAATATGTAATGGAACGCAGATCGACGCACAAATTCGAAGACTGATACATACGCTCTACGACAGATGCACGAAGCTGAACAGGTTTCAACATCCCCGATTCGTCGCCAACCCGACGCACGGTGTCTGCGACTGTTCCCATAAAGAAACAAACTTTGTTGGTCTCCGTAGCTCTGATTCAGTCTGTGGTGGTCGAGGACGCGTGACAGAGTTTATGGGAACCAGACACCGTTGACCAAAAGGCGCAGTTGATATTTGTCTCAATATTTACATATGGAATGCCGGATTCGCTATATCACGATTCTGGTTGTTTGTTTGTTGTTGTTTGGGGTGTTTTTTCTTATTTTGTTTGTTTGTTTGTTTTTTGTTGGGTTTGTTTTGTTTGTTTGTTTTGTTTTTTGTTTTTTAGCTCAGTGGATTGAGAGTTGCTGTAACATATCGAAAAGTGATGATGCCGGGTGTTGAAAAGCTGAATGTAGTCTTTGCCACTGATATCACGCGTTCTCCATCCAAGCCATGAACGTTACACAATTTTTATCAAAAAGAAAAAACAAGGAATGCAGGAAGTGAAAATAGGGTATTGCACAAAACATCATTTTAGTCAGTGATGCGCTATATCCAGAAAGAGCTTAAAAAATTTTTTTTTAGAAACTTGTATTCGAAAAATAAAAATAAAAAACGGAAAATCTATATAGTCCTTCCCAGCAATGAACGTCGTTTTCTGACTTTATTATACACTACAATCTGTTTATCTCTGAATATATTGGTTTTTAAATTGCACACAACAATAGTTGGGTTTTGTGTAGACCTAATTCCAAAACATTTATATTTTCTTTATTCCGTCTACATAAAATATTAGTGGCTGTATATTAAACGTGTTTGTGATCGTTCTAATATTTGTACTAGGTTAAATTTCATCTTATTTCCTAAAATATAGTTTTTTCGTACGTACGAAATTATTTGAAGACAAACTCCAATTTGGCCTTCTTACAAATATCAAGAAGACCAGAAACACATTGAATACACAAACACTGATATTCTAAACAAGAAAATATATTTAATATGTAAGTTTAATCGTAGAAATATTTTATTAGTCGGAAACATCTTACAATGCAGCAAACTCAGGGATGTCCCTTTAAGATTTACTACGAATAATATTTAATAATTTTCAGCCTCTCACCACCACCACCACCCTGCTCCGGCGTGCCTGATAAACGCCTCTGATTCTACATGTAAAAAGTTCACTTTAACTGCAAGTAGTTGACCATGATCTTACCATGACCCACTTGTCCTGGTCTTTGGCCTGCACTCGGACTCTGTATCGTCCCGGTAGACGATAACGATGGCGGTCCACGTCCGTGGCGTTGGGGGAGGAGAAACCCGCACCCTCGCCGTAATCGAGCTGGTACACGAGTTTGACGCTGGCCTTGCCCACGTAGTGGAACGTCACCTCGTCGCCTGACCTCACCACGGAGTTGGCCGGCATCACCCACAGACTGATGGATACAATCGGCTTGGACGAGTCGTACACGGAGACGTGGTTATCAGGGCCTCCGCATCGCGTCTCCGGGTCCCCGGGACACGGGGTGCTGCACTTGTCCGGGGTTCTCTTTTGGGAGGTGTCCGGTAGGGTGTGTGAGCAGAAGCAGAATCGGGCGCCCGTCGCTGCGTACATCATGGTGAACGTTCCACACAGGGTGGTGCACACGCGAGGGGACAGGGTGTTCGGGTCGTATTCTCCAGGACTGAAGTTGAAGAGTCGCTTACGTTTCACTTCCTCGTAACAGCTGATCACTGGAGACAAAAACAAAAATTAAATCATTACAACTCGGGTGTTATATAAAGCAGAAACCCGCACCTTTGCAATACTCAGCTTGCAATTTTTTAAGTATTCACTGAGTAAAAAAAAAATCAAATGATTATAACTCGACTCTTATATTCATGCACAGAGCAGAAACCAGCCCCTCCAATAATTTTGAATCAAAAATAATATTGGGAGTAAATCTTAAGGTAGAGATTAATTGTACTTGTAGAATACAGGAAATAGCATTTCAAGACATCAAGTTTTCAAAATTTTACAGGAGAGCGTACCCCCGAACCCCATAAACAGTTTGCTTTGCGCCCTTGATCTGAGTCAGATCCCTCCCTTGCCAATGTCTTGTTGCATGCGCCGTGCCTAACTAAACTATAGTACGTCCAAACTGTGAGATTAAATCGCTATTATACTTGGCTATCCGGACACATTCCCTACAGACGTTTGCTTATTCAGATAATATAAAGTGTTGCAGACGTTCATCGAGGCCATATGGATATTATTACTGTCACGGGGATCCTATAATACCCGTAACTGAATGAAACACGATCTCCTAACTGTATATCTATTAGATCTCTCTGTAACAGGCAGTTATACCCGCTGGCTCGTCTAGGTATGATCAGAGATAAGATCTTATATAAAGTATATATAATATAGCACGTTTAGTTCACTAGAAAACACAACAAAAACACAATACACTTTGGAATCTGTATTAACCTACGCTGACAAATGTACAGCCGCAGTAGTTAATTAACAACAATAAATAATAACAACCCAGAACTGATCACTTAATTAGTTAATCTCTAGGTGTCTAGTTTACACAGTATGCTAATCACTTCACCGTGACACAACACCCACACGTGTGATAATTGAGAAACGCTTCCAGGAGAACTTAATTAATAAAGGAATTACAACTCTATTCCTAACTGGTTAATTTTTAATTAACCCTTACTACTCGTTCAGTAACGTGTGATAATTGAGAAACGCTTCCAGGAGAACTTAATTAATAAAGGAATTACAACTCTATTCCTAACTGGTTAATTTTTAATTAACCCTTACTACTCGTTCAGTAACGTGTGATAATTGAGAAACGCTTCCAGGGGAACTTAATTAATAAAGGAATTACAACTCTATTCCTAACTGGTTAATTTTTAATTAACCCTTACTACTCATTCAGTAACCTTGTAACACAGAATTAATACTGGTACCTATCACAATAAAGACAATAACCTACAGTTTACCTAGGTCCTCTAGGATGACTGGTTAAGCTTTTTATAATTATTTAGGACAGTGAGCCTACAGATTACTGCGTCAGATGACCGGCAGCACCGTCTAAATAATATTGGTATAATACAGTATTAAAATATTTAAAGTCACATCAATCACATCAAGGTTATACAACAGAGCAGAAAATATATAATTACCAAGTCCAAACAGACTAACGTTCCCCCTGGACGCCTTCCAATATGTTTCTCCCCGATATCTCTAAAACCCTAGCTATTTATTAAAAAATCCAAATATCGCCTGGGGGTACAAGGCGGTCCTCCCCCTATCAAGTGATATTCCACAGCGACCAAGACGGCATATCTTTCTCTTAGATCGCCAGACTCATTGACGCCTAGTCGCCAAAATCACGGTTGTAAAAACCGCACTCGCGGAGGTATTACGTAACTACTGGCCACATGGCCTCCGCACCTGAACTAAGTGCATATTGGGATGCACGATCGCGCGAAGGTATTACGTAACAAGGTGCCCACCTGGGCTAAGTGCATATTGGAACTGCACACGGCCCTCTAAAACAATTAATATCGCCACAGGCGAAAAGAAATTAAGAGCATGTACCGTCACAATTACAGAATGAGGTTTTTCGACAGTTCGAGATAGAAACAGATGAAACTCACTGCCCCCCGCCCCCCCCCCCCCCCCCCCAAATCGGCTACTCAAAACAATACATCTACAGTACGTCGAGGGAGATCGATCCTGCGATCCTTCGCGCCTGAGGTCAGCTCATACAACGTCGACTAAGACGATAATAAGAAAACAACTTGTTAAAATGTGATCAACTTACTGTCACCTGCAATGTCAACTGCAGCAAGCTGAAATTTTAGAAGAAAAAAACAATTAACAAAATACTTTCATTCGTTTTTTATAAAAAGACGCAAACACGCACACGAATATGCACACATACAAATGCACACACACACACACACACACACACACACACACAAACAGACACACACACACACACATACATACATATACACACAGACAGACAGACACACACAGACACACACACACACAGACACACATACACACACAGAGACACACACAGACACACACACACATACACACACATACACATAGACACACACACAAACAGACACAGACACAAACAGACACACAGACACACACACACATACATACACAGACACACACACATATACACACACACACAGACACACACATATATACACACACACAGACACACACACACAAACACATACACATACACACACACACACACATACACACACACAGAGACATACACGCACACACATACACGCACAAACACACACACATATACGCATACACACACACAGATACACACACACACACACACACACACACACACATATACACAAACACATTCTGATTTTTCCCCGACAATACTTCAGCGCTCAAAATGAGAACAAACAAGCAGTTTGTTATCGTTCATTAAACAAAATGTTTTAGAAATCAACAGGAGTGGGTTGTAGAGCGTAGTGTGTTGTGACAATATGTCAGAGGTGGGGGGGGGGGGGGGGGGGGGCGGTTGGAGCTGGGTTGTTGTTTTTTATCCGACTGTCCCCTTCTTTTTAATTTCCCCTGAATTCCATCTTATTTCTTGCCGATCTGACAGTTCCTCTTATCTTTCAACTTCGTTTTGCTGTCCACCTCCATATCCTGGTCCTTTCTCCGACAGCGACGGGTGCTTGTCATTTGTGACCATCCGTACCGCACATCTACCATTTTCCATCACTTTTAACTGTGGTCTTAGTCTGACCAATTCAGACAGTATGCGTCCGTTTCCAACTTTTTTAAAAACAGAATTTATGAAAAACAGATTCAAGGTGTCTCAAATCTGGTTTCCATAAAGTGTCTAACGGCGGACGCAGATAAATGTAGACAGAGGCAACTGCGTCGGTCGGCGTCGGTCGGACACGTGTTACAGATTTTATGGAAGGAAAGGAAGGAAATGTTTTATTTAACGACGCACTCAACACATTTTGTTTATGGTTATATGGCGTCGGACATATGGCTATATATATATATATGGTTACATATATTGAGACAGGAAACCCACTGTCACCACTTCATGGGCTACTCTTTTCGATTAGCAGCAAGGGATCTTTTATATGCACCATCCCACAGACAGGATAGTACATACCACGACCTTTGTTACACCATTTGTGGAGCACTGGCTTGAACGAGAAATAGCCCTATGGGCCCACCGATCCTAAATCGATCGCGCAGCAGGCGAGCGCTGTACCACTGGGCTTCGTCCCGCCCCAGATTTTATGGAAGTACGGCAGTTATAACGGAGATGCTAGCTATACATCAGCAGGTGAACCCACAGTTGTCAAATTAATGGTAAATATGGAAGTAGTCTTAAAGTACGGCAGTTATAACGGAGATGCTAGCTGTACATCAGCAGGTGAACCCACAGTTGTCAAATTAATGGTAAATATGGAAGTAGTCTTAAAGTACGGCAGTTATAACGGAGATGTTAGCTATACATCAGCAGGTGAACCCACAGTTGTCAAATTAATGGTAAATATGGAAGTAGTCTTAAAGTACGGCAGTTATAACGGAGATGCTAGCTGTACATCAGCAGGTGAACCCACAGTTGTCAAATTAATGGTAAATATGGAAGTAGTCTTAAAGTACGGCAGTTATAACGGAGATGCTAGCTGTACATCAGCAGGTGAACCCACAGTTGTCAAATTAATGGTAAATATGGAAGTAGTCTTAAAGTACGGCAGTTATAACGGAGATGCTAGCTGTACATCAGCAGGTGAACCCACAGTTGTCAAATTAATGGTAAATATGGAAGTAGTCTTAAAGTACGGCAGTTATAACGGAGATGCTAGCTGTACATCAGCAGGTGAACCCACAGTTGTCAAATTAATGGTAAATATGGAAGTAGTCTTAAAGTACGGCAGTTATAACGGAGATGCTAGCTGTACATCAGCAGGTGAACCCACAGTTGTCAAATTAATGGTAAATATGGAAGTAGTCTTAAAGTACGGCAGTTATAACGGAGATGCTAGCTGTACATCAGCAGGTGAACCCACAGTTGTCAAATTAATGGTAAATATGGAAGTAGTCTTAAAGTACGGCAGTTATAACGGAGATGCTAGCTGTACATCAGCAGGTGAACCCACAGTTGTCAAATTAATGGTAAATATGGAAGTAGTCTTAAAGTACGGCAGTTATAACGGAGATGCTAGCTGTACATCAGCAGGTGAACCCACAGTTGTCAAATTAATGGTAAATATGGAAGTAGTCTTAAAGTACGGCAGTTATAACGGAGATGCTAGCTGTACATCAGCAGGTGAACCCACAGTTGTCAAATTAATGGTAAATATGGAAGTAGTCTTAAAGTACGGCAGTCATAACGGAGATGCTAGCTATACATCAGCAGGTGAACCCACAGTTGTCAAATTAATGGTAAATATGGAAGTAGTCTTAAAGTACGGCAGTCATAACGGAGATGCTAGCTATACATCAGCAGGTGAACCCACAGTTGTCAAATTAATGGTAAATATGGAAGTAGTCTTAAAGTACGGCAGTTATAACGGAGATGCTAGCTATACATCAGCAGGTGAACCCACAGTTGTCAAATTAATGGTAAATATGGAAGTAGTCTTAAAGTACGGCAGTACATAGGTGAACCCACACGGAGATGCTATGCTAGCTATACATCAGCAGGTGAACCCACAGTTGTCAAATTAATGGTAAATATGGAAGTAGTCTTAAAGTACGGCAGTTATAACGGAGATGCTAGCTATACATCAGCAGGTGAACCCACAGTTGTCAAATTAATGGTAAATATGGAAGTAGTCTTAAAGTACGGCAGTTATAACGGAGATGCTAGCTATACATCAGCAGGTGAACCCACAGTTGTCAAATTAATGGTAAATATGGAAGTAGTCTTAAAGTACGGCAGTTATAACGGAGATGCTAGCTATACATCAGCAGGTGAACCCACAGTTGTCAAATTAATGGTAAATATGGAAGTAGTCTTAAAGTACGGCAGTTATAACGGAGATGCTAGCTATACATCAGCAGGTGAACCCACAGTTGTCAAATTAATGGTAAATATGGAAGTAGTCTTAAAGTACGGCAGTTATAACGGAGATGCTAGCTATACATCAGCAGGTGAACCCACAGTTGTCAAATTAATGGTAAATATGGAAGTAGTCTTAAAGTACGGCAGTTATAACGGAGATGCTAGCTATACATCAGCAGGTGAACCCACAGTTGTCAAATTAATGGTAAATATGGAAGTAGTCTTAAAGTACGGCAGTTATAACGGAGATGCTAGCTATACATCAGCAGGTGAACCCACAGTTGTCAAATTAATGGTAAATATGGAAGTAGTCTTAAAGTACGGCAGTCATAACGGAGATGCTATCTATACATCAGCAGGTGAACCCACAGTTGTCAAATTAATGGTAAATATGGAAGTAGTCTTAAAGTACGGCAGTTATAACGGAGATGCTAGCTATACATCAGCAGGTGAACCCACAGTTGTCAAATTAATGGTAAATATGGAAGTAGTCTTAAAGTACGGCAGTTATAACGGAGATGCTAGCTATACATCAGCAGGTGAACCCACAGTTGTCAAATTAATGGTAAATATGGAAGTAGTCTTAAAGTACGGCAGTTATAACGGAGATGCTAGCTATACATCAGCAGGTGAACCCACAGTTGTCAAATTAATGGTAAATATGGAAGTAGTCTTAAAGTACGGCAGTTATAACGGAGATGCTAGCTATACATCAGCAGGTGAACCCACAGTTGTCAAATTAATGGTAAATATGGAAGTAGTCTTAAAGTACGGCAGTTATAACGGAGATGCTAGCTATACATCAGCAGGTGAACCCCAGTTGTCAAATTAATGGTAAATATGGAAGTAGTCTTAAAGTACGGCAGTTATAACGGAGATGCTAGCTATACATCAGCAGGTGAACCCACAGTTGTCAAATTAATGGTAAATATGGAAGTAGTCTTAAAGTACGGCAGTTATAACGGAGATGCTAGCTATACATCAGCAGGTGAACCCACAGTTGTCAAATTAATGGTAAATATGGAAGTAGTCTTAAAGTACGGCAGTTATAACGGAGATGCTAGCTATACATCAGCAGGTGAACCCACAGTTGTCAAATTAATGGTAAATATGGAAGTAGTCTTAAAGTACGGCAGTTATAACGGAGATGCTAGCTATACATCAGCAGGTGAACCCACAGTTGTCAAATTAATGGTAAATATGGAAGTAGTCTTAAAGTACGGCAGTTATAACGGAGATGCTAGCTATACATCAGCAGGTGAACCCACAGTTGTCAAATTAATGGTAAATATGGAAGTAGTCTTAAAGTACGGCAGTTATAACGGAGATGCTAGCTATACATCAGCAGGTGAACCCACAGTTGTCAAATTAATGGTAAATATGGAAGTAGTCTTAAAGTACGGCAGTTATAACGGAGATGCTAGCTATACATCAGCAGGTGAACCCACAGTTGTCAAATTAATGGTAAATATGGAAGTAGTCTTAAAGTACGGCAGTTATAACGGAGATGCTAGCTATACATCAGCAGGTGAACCCACAGTTGTCAAATTAATGGTAAATATGGAAGTAGTCTTAAAGTACGGCAGTCATAACGGAGATGCTATCTATACATCAGCAGGTGAACCCACAGTTGTCAAATTAATGGTAAATATGGAAGTAGTCTTAAAGTACGGCAGTCATAACGGAGATGCTAGCTATACATCAGCAGGTGAACCCACAGTTGTCAAATTAATGGTAAATATGGAAGTAGTCTTAAAGTACGGCAGTTATAACGGAGATGCTAGCTATACATCAGCAGGTGAACCCACAGTTGTCAAATTAATGGTAAATATGGAAGTAGTCTTAAAGTACGGCAGTTATAACGGAGATGCTAGCTATACATCAGCAGGTGAACCCACAGTTGTCAAATTAATGGTAAATAAATAAATGAAATCTGCGGCGATATAAAAAATACCTATATCTACAATTAACAGAAATTAATAAATGTTTCTACGAATGATCAAAATACTAATATTTACAACTAACAGTAATTCATCATTTTTAATGACCAAAATACTAGTTTCTAACAATTAATATAAATTATTGAAATTTGTCTGTAACGATAAAATTACTATTATTAAATTCATTAAATCGTATAAAAATAATGAAAATATTTAGCCTAGTACTTAAAAAATGTGAAAGAAAATTCTAATTGTGACAATTAATATAAATTATTGAAATCTGTCAGTGAATGATCAAATTACTAGTAAGCTACGTTTAATTAAAGACAATTCATCAAATGTTATTTAAATAATAAAAATATTTAATCTAGTACTTACAATAAAATAATTTTTAAACAATCCTTTCCACAAATGATCTAAATACTAATACTTGAAATTAATATATCTCAGTCTTTCTAAAAAAAATACCAATATACATGTACTAAGTATTTACAATCAACAGACATTAATAAAATATTTTTACAAATAATAAAAAATATTAGTACTTACAATTAACAGAAATAAAACTTTTAGTTTGTTGTATGTCATTGTGCTATCATGGCGTCACTTCGTCCCGATGTGACATATTCTCTAAATGTTAGTCAAGTATATCGCTTTCTGGATTCTCATTGGCTGAGACGCGAAACCACTAAAATATATTAAGTTTCTTTCTATCTTGAGCGTTCGTCTTCTTTTAAATAATTGAGTGAAATCAGTTTTGTGTGAGTTGAATATTTAATGAGGTACAAATGTTTTCTACTAATTCTCGGATCAGGTTACTGGAGAAAGGTCGATGAAAGATAGCATTGCTTCTTGCTAAGTCAGTATGCTCCGATCGAAACACGTCGTATATACTGATGGAAAGAAATTAGGGTTCACATCAACACTAAGAGTAAATAATTAAAGTTTGTTTTCTTTAACAACACCACTAGAGCACATTGATTTATTAATCGTCGGCTACTGGATGTCAAACATTTGGTAATTTTGGCATATAGTTTCAGTGAGGAAACATTTGTCCATTAGTAGCTAGGGATTTTGATATGCACCATCCCAAAGACAGGATAGCACATACCACGGTATTTGATATACTAGTCGTGGTACACTGGCTGGAACGAGAAATTAACAGGAAACAGTGACTGCAATAAAAAAAATCCACCCATAGTGTCAGCAAGTGAACCATGTTACAGACCTTCAATTTTATATTACTGACATCCAGTTGCACGTTACATCTGTGTTCTTTGCACAGACTTTACAACGCTAACAGTGACTGGAAGTTGGTCTACGATACTAAATGTTCCGTATTTCCTTCACTCAGTATATTAAAGGCCAGTAGATAGGTTTCACATATTTCTTTAAATATGTTTAAAACAAATACAGCGTCGACGTCGGAGTATGTTGTTAAATGTCAACGACACAACCGTTAACCACGATCAAATCCGTATTATATCTCTCTACAATGCCGAGTCCAATGGGCATTTGTAAAATATTGGTTGAATCCATGAATCACTATCTAGTGCCTCCATTTATAGCGGGACAACCACTCCCGGGGAGATCCTTCACTGAACATGCCACACTGAATGAAGTCACCAGTATCTGGTAAATTAATTGTGCCCTAAAATAAAGAATTAAAGGACACAGCTTTTAAATATGTTTACTTTTAACATATATAAAATTTCACTCACTATGACAAAAAAAACTAAGACTATTTTTCCACCTTTAACTATTACATGCACATTTAAAATAATTCACTTACTGAAATAAACAAGCATAACTGCGTGCAATCTTAGCATATATTTTATTTGACATATAGCAGTGTTATTTTATTGCCTTTATTGCCTATCAGTGACATAAAATAATAACTTAATAGAATGTGTTTCAAATTATTTTAGCACTTGGAATTCCAACTGCTTTTACAGGCCTTTTCCACTGCACTTATTATTGGGAGGGGGGGGGGGGGGGGGGGGATTTTTTCGACATTAACATCGCCAGGAAACTGATTCTGAGAACCGACGTTCAGCCACCTAACGTTTCATTGACGTTCGCGAACTATTTGACTGGTTCCCATGCTGAAGCGAATCAACCAGTCTAAGGGACATTTTTCGGCTAGGTCTGGCTGAACTCAGTCCTGGTGTTACACGCTAGCACCTACTCATCACTCAAGCAGTAATTCCATTTAATCTCCGAACTAAGCCAGTGTTTGAGGGCAGGTGAGGGGGTGGGGGTTGTTCTTCATTAATTCTCTCTCAATTTTTTATTTTTTATTTTTTTGCTGTACATATTATAGTAGCTGTTGTTTGGGGTTTTATTATTAATATTAATTCTTTCAAATACCGGATTATATACACTCCAGCTATCTGAGTTGAATTCGAAAAGATTTCTGGAGTATATTTAACAAGACACGCGTACATTCGAGTGAGTACACCCAAGCTTAAAAGTGGACGTCTCGGTTTGGGTTGTATTTCCGATTAAGCCTGAACTCAAAGACTTGACGAATTCACTACGCACCCATTGTCAGGTAAATCACTGTTTGAAAGTCGTAACTGTTTGGAGGCAGTTCTGTATTAGTTTGGTGGAGGTAAGTGTGTGTTCGCGTGATTTTGTATACTATTTTTATTTAAATTAATGTTGCCATTCATAATTTCATTTAAGTCCTTTTTCTCTCATTAATTCATCTTTTTTTAATCCATTTTAAATCCATCAATTAGATTCAAGCACACTTATTTATTCATCTGACATTAAAACGTTGTGACCGGCCTCGGTGGCTTCGTGGTTAGGCCATCGGTCTACAGGCTGGTAGGTACTGGGTTCGGATCCCAGTCGAGGCATGGGATTTTTAATCCAGATACCGACTCCAAAACGTGAATGAGTGCTCCGCAAGTCTCAATGGGTAGGTGTAAACCACTTGCACCGACCAGTGATCCATAACTGGTTCAACAAAGACTATGGTTTGTGCTATCCTGCCTGTGGGAAGCGCAAATTAAATATCCCTTGCTGCCTGTCGTAAAAGAGTAGTCTATGTGACGACAGCGGGTTTCATCTAAAACAAAACAGTGTCAGAATGAACATATGTTTGACGTCCAATAGCCGATGATAAGATAAAAAATCAATGTGCTCTAGTGGCGTCGTTAAATAAAACAAACTTTACTTTTAAAACGTTGTATAATGATTGGAGCTGACATTAGGATGTATGGTTTGTATTGTACTGATGTTTCAGTAAGAAATGTATATTTACACTCGTATAATACAGTATTCATGAAGTTTTTTGTTTAACGACACCACTAGAGCACATTGATTAATTAATCATCGGCTACTGGATGTCAAACATTTGGTAATTCTGACTCGTAGTCATCAGAGGAAACTCGCGGCATTTGGTAATTCTGACTCGTAGTCATCAGAGGAAACTCGCGGCAGTTTTCCTAACGCAGCAAGAGATCTTTTATATGCACCTTCCCATACACATATCACGGCTTTTGACACGGCGCTCACGGCTCATGAACTAATACTTAAAGAGACATTCCCGAGTTTGCTGCATTATAAAATGTTTCCGACTAATAACATATTTCTACGATTAAACTTACATATTAAATATATTTTCTTGTTTAGAATATCAGTGTCTGTATATTCAATGTGTTTCTGGTCGTCTTAATATTTGTAAGAAGCCCAAACTCGATTTTGTCTTCAAATAATTTCGTACGTACGAAAAAATATTTTTTAGGAAATATAATGAAAATTAACCTAGTATAAATATTACAACAATCAGAAACACGTTTAATATACAGCCACTAATATTCAGAACAAGAAAATATATTTAATATGTAAGTTTAATCGTAGAAATATTGTATTAGTCGATAACATCTTAAAACATTGCAGCAAACTCAGGAATGTCCCTTTAAACACAGATATGTATAGTGTAATTTGGGAACAATTTTCAAGGGACTTAATTCCAGAAAAGATTTCAATTCCTCTCGCACTTATGAAAAGTAATTTGGGCTGAAACAGAATACATGCATAAACTGTTTGTTTTAAAGTGATTTTTATCATCATTACAGTTTTACTGTACCCACCCATCCACCCACCCACCCCCACCTCTTTCATTCATTTATTTAGCTTTATTTTATTTTATTTATTTATATCATTTATTATTCTGATTTATTCACTCATTCATTCATTTATATTTGTTAATTAATTCACTCATACTAAGTATTCACCCACCCACCCCACCCACTTTTGTATCACTATTATTTGACCTTTGTTAGTTTTACAAGACCTTTAATCTCTTACCAGCAGTTTACTCTGCAGTTTTTACTTGAGTTGTACTCACTCCTACATTCTCAGCTTCATAGCTTGTTTTTAGAGTGGTTGTTTACCTCGCATTGGGTTTATTTCATTTATTCAATTCATGTTTTCATGCAGGATGGTTTGACTTCTTTTAGCTTAGTTTTAAAGTAAGTTTATTTTTTATGTTTTAAGATTATTTTATTAAATTTTAATAAATATATTATTATTAGCTGAGCTAGCTCAGTAATTATTTTCATCTAAAGTTACGTTATATTTAGACCTAATATTAGTAAGGTTTTTTATTTTATTTTACACATATACTCAAGTAACTTTTCGTCTTTATTACTCGTAAATTATCCGGGTAATTTCTTTTATGTTTTGCTATTGTTTTATCCATTTATGCATTCATTCGTTCATATATATATATATATATGTGTATGTGTATGTGTATGTGTATGTGTATGTGTATGTGTATGTGTATGTGTATGTGTATGTGTATATATATATATGTATATATGTGTGTGTGTGTGTGTATGTGTGTATGTGTGTATGTATATATATGTATATATATATATATATATATATATATATATATATATATATATATACAGTCGTGGTGTGTGCTGTCCTGTTTAATAACAATACCGTGGTATGTGCTGCCCTCTCTAGTAATCCCTGATTCTTCAGGTCCCCTAGGTACCATTTAACAAACTACTAGTAATCGTTTCAACCTAATGGTTATATTAAGCTAATAAAGGTACATCGTGACAGGGGGTAACATTTTATAAGTCAGTTATAAAGCGAACATTTCAATGTGTTTGAACCTCAAATCGCTTTGTAAATAACATGGTTGCCTGATGCACGATCGATCTAGGATCGATCTTCGTCGGTGGGCCCATTGGGCTATTTCTCGTTCCAGTCAGTGCTCCACAACTGGTATAACACAGGCCGTGGTATGTACTATCCTGTCCGTGGGATGGTGCATATAAACAATCCCATGCTGCTAATAAAAAAATGTAGTGGGTTTCCTCTGATGACTACGAGTCAAAATTACCAAATGTTTGACATCCAAAAGCAGAATTTTAATAAATCAATATGCTTTACTGGTGGCATTAGACAAAACAAACTTTAAATGGAATTGACGATATTTGGGGTAGAAAATGAGACAAGAAACCCGTTGTCATCTAGGCCACTATTATTTGTGAGCATCGTATTTGTATATACACGTTCGTAGAAACTACTTTTGATTTTGCATTTGATATATCGGTCATAAAAGTACTTCCATATTAATTACAGCGAGATGGGGGGGGGGGGGGGAGTACGTAAACCTTGCTCCAGTGATCATTTCTCAGCTCATGTTTTTTTTACCAAATATAATATGCACACTCTGGTTATATTTTATATATATTTATTCATGATCATGCATGGATGGGCGGTATGCCTCTTCCTCTTCCTCTTTCATTTTTTATTCTCTCTCTCTCTCCCATCCCCCCTCTCTGTCAGCCTCCTCCTCTTCATCTCGTTAAATAACAAACAATACAATCCTGTCCTTCCATGTAGGAGACGTTTTCATCAACTACCACGACACCCTAAGAACAACACACATGGACGACGACACAGATCCATCGATTTCATCCGACAGCGAAGCCACTCTCTCCATGGAGTCGTACATCCTCGACATGGTGGCAGGTGGCGCTGTCATCTCTCCCATCACTGCATATTGCAGACCACTCGAGCCGGAAATACCCGAACGTTTGGCCTGTCGTCCCCGAAGTGACATCATGACCAGCAGTCCAGGCGTCGTACAGAAGGATTACGGCTACACCCGTCCTCTCCAGGCTGGTTACACGCCGCGAGACGATACTCAGCTGGAATCCACGCTCGTACATTTCGAGAAGAACTCTCTTCATCTGGAACCAGACGACAAACAAGTGTTTGCTCAACAACTTGACGTCGTGTCCAACGGAGATTCTGGTGAGGGAAATGGAGGCGAGGATCCTGGTGATAAAAATGAAGGCGCGGAGAAAGAAAGCTGTGGCGACAAGACGCCCAAGGCTGAGAAGGGTAAAGAGAGACAGATGTGGAAGATAGTCCAGGAGATTGTGTTGTATCTGCTGTTCCTGGTCGTTCAGATGAGTGTTACCTACAGGACTGTCACTTCGCAGAGCTTCCTCATGAAAGTCAATCTGGAGAATGTATTTATTAAAGAAAAAGTAAACACGGAAATCCTGTTCAACAAAGTAAGTGTGGTTATTAGATCTGTTTAACGTTACAACTAGAGTATATTGATTTATTAATCATCGGCTATTGGATGTCAATGATTTGGTCATTTTGACATAGTCTTAGAGAGGCTAACCCGCTAATTGTCCATTAGTATAAATATTAGTTATATGTACCATCCCACGGACATGATAGCACATACCATGGCCATCTAATGATTCAGATGAGTGTTACCTACAGAGCTTCCTTATGAAGATTAATCTGGAGAATGTATTCATTAAAGAAAACCTCAACACGAAAATCTTGTTCAACAAAGTTATTACATATCGACTGCTTACATAGATTCGGAATTGTTATCGGGGTTTCATCAAAGTGATTATTTCAGCGAGCGGAAAGGAAATTAGTCACAGGAAAACCGAACAGTAAAATACTTTATTAACGCGACCACTATTCGAGAAGTAACGCTAATCAAAACTTAGTCAGTTTACTGTAGAAAGCTATTCGACCGGTACCAACATTATATCGATATTTATAATCTGAACGACAAAACCGAAATACGTGATCAGGGCCGTATCTGTGCACAGTGCAGAGTCGAAAGAGTATTTGGCAAAATAGTGATTGATTCCATGAATTTCTAGCTAGTGCCTCGTCTATAGGAGGACAGTCACTCCAGGAGAGATTCTTTACTGTAGGTTCCATCATTGTTGCATCGCCACAAAGAAGAATGCCTCATCCAGACTAGTTTACTGAAGAGGGAACCTCACCCTAACTATATCCACCTGGTACACTCCCCTTTCTGAGCCATATCTATCAACATGAAGAGGAACTTTTAGCCTAATCCGAACCCTAAAGTTGATAGTGGGGTTATTATGGATATTTTACCAAAACAAATTAAAACAAACCAGTTGGGTATAATTTTACTTAGGACCTTAATAAATATATACCTGCCTCGGTAGCGTCGTGGTAGGCCATCGGTCTACAGGCTGGTAGGTACTGGGTTCGGATCCCAGTCGAGGCATGGGATTTTTAATCCAGATACCGACTCCAAACCCTGGAGTCAAGGCTCAATGGGTAGGTGTAAACCACTTGCACCGACCAGTGATCCATAACTGGTTCAACAAAGGCCATGGTTTGTGCTATCCTGCCTGTGGAAAGCGCAAATAAAAGATCCCTTGCTGCTAATCGGAAAGAGTAGCCCATGTAGTGGCGACAGCGGGTTTCCTCTCAAAATCTGTGAGGTCCTTAACCATATGTCTGACGTCATATAACCGTAAATAAACTGTGTTGAGTGCCTCATTAAAAAACACATTTCTTTCTTTTTAATAAATATAAGCACGGTATTTGCCGGTAGATGTAAAATATGAAGGAGTTTTGAAACGTGTTCTAAATAGAAGCATTAGGTCAAACCTGGAACAAATTAGTAACACGCTGAACGCCACAAAGTCGAAAAACATTTGGACATTTTAATATGTTTGAGATGTGTAGGTTTTTTAATCTTATAATTAATGATTTCATTGGATTGCTTGAGTCTGAAAACCTATGTTCAGACAATTTCTTTGCATGTCTACTATGTATTATTGCAAAAATATGATAAAATAGATAATGACGGCCATTTTGGACGTCAGCTTGAATTCCCGTTTTAGCTCTTCGTGGAATTGCGGGAACTTTTGATACGTGTTTTATCATACTCTAGGGCAACTTTCATGGACATTTCAGTTTGTTACCAATTAGTTCCAGATTGTAGACTATTTTAAGCTATTACTCCAGGATAATATGATACTAGAAAGTTTGTTTTGTTTATCGACACCACTAGAGCACATATACTAGAACGTTTCACGGGACTAATCCTAATCACTGAATGTGTTTGCCGGCAGATGCGAAACACTGATGAGTTCTGGCTGTGGGCTCGCACGGGCTTCCTGAATGGATTGCATGTGAACCGGGAGTACAACGCAGTCCCGCCCGCCACGTTACCCGGCTACGTCAACGACGGAGTCTCCTTCGTCGTCGGTTTTGCTACGATGCGGCAGCTGCGAGTTAGACCAGGTAAGCTGTTTATACTTTCGTTCGTTTATCATAGATCTGTGAGTTTGTTGTTCCATATGTAATTAATTATTTCATTATTCTGATTTTTTTCTTTGTTAATGTTTGTTTTGTTTAACGACACCACTAGAGCACACTGATATATTAATCAATAAAAAGTTTTCTCTTGTAGCATTTATTATAAAATATTCTGATATTCCACTTGATTGAGATTACACTTTATACAGATAGTTTCATTTCTTTCTATTACTGGATTATATCTGCTTTATTGTACTTTAAATTTATGTGACACACCTAAATTTAAAAAAAAATTCTTAAAAGATCCTTATACTGTGACAAATATAATATATACTTCTGTTTCTAAAAGAGATTTATAAGAAGAATATACCTTTAAAAAATGAGAAGAATTAATTTTATCATGCCAGTGTTGAATATGAAATGTCTTTAATTTATTGATTTCCACCCAGAATATAAAGTGTATTAAAGGAATAGCCTTGCTTTTAAAAAGAAATCTGCCAGTTTAAATTGAATATGTGTTGTAATTTGTACACACGTAGCGCACGATTCGTTTGTTTTAAAAGTAGTTATCTTGGTCATGTGACCTCAATAACTGAATAAATGTCTTGTCTTGATATATTAATCATCGGCTATTGGGTGTCAAACATTGGGGTAATTTTTACATATTATAGTCTTAGAGAGGAAACCCGCTACATTTTTCCATTTGTAGCAAGGGATCTGTCTGTCTGTCGGTCGGTCGGTCGGTCGGTCGGTCGGTCTCTCTCTCTCTCTCTCTCTCTCTCTCTCTCTCTCTCTCTCTCTCTCTCTCTCTCTCTCTCTCTCTCTCTCTCTCTCTCTCTCTCTCTCTGTGTACCATTAAGCAATGACGTTGCACGTCAACTAGTAGTAGTTAATGTGCTGAGGTGTTGGTAAACAAACATTCCTTTCCTTTCCTATCTCACAGGTTTGTGCAGGCCGTACTTCATGTTGCGAGATATCATCGAGGAGTGCAACGAGCAGTACAAGGAATCCAGAAAGGACCGGAGAAACTACGGACCAGGGTGGGCTCCTCTTCCGGACAACGACACACACCTTGACGACAACGTCACGATGACACCGTATATGTACAGATCGTCATCAGCCATCCAGGGCTACCCCTACTGGGGCCAGCGACACCTGTACGGGGGTGGAGGGTACGTGCTAGAGCTCACAGGAAACCGGAGCGTACTGGAGAACAAAATGGCTACCCTGGAGACACAAGGGTGGATCGACGCATACACCAGGGCGGTCTTCGTAGAGTTCACGGTGTACAACCCTAATGTTAACTTCTTTTGTATTGCAACAATTCTCATCGAATTTGCAGCCAACGGGGGTGCACTACAGTCTTACCGTTTCGAACCGGCCATTTTACTGACTTACAGGTCTCACGCCATGATTTTCCAAGTGATATGTGAGTTTTCCTTTTTCGCGTTCACTGTTGGGTTTATTGTGATTCAAGTCCGAAAGATGATAAGACAGAAATTGAAATACTTTAAAACTTTATGGCACTACATCGAGCTCCTGACCATTCTGTGTGCCATCGTATCCATCATCGTTTATTTTTACAAATTCGCGGCCACGAAACGTCTAACGAGACAGATCAACAAAACCAAAGGAACCAAGTATATGAACTTCCAGTACGTCGGTTACTGGAACGAACTGTTTTATTACATCTTCGGCTGGGCGGTCTTCTTCGGCGTCCTCAAGGTCATCCGGCTCCTGCGCTTCAACAAGAGGATGTTCATGCTGTCTGGAATATGGCGGTACGGCGCGCGCGGGATCCTCCACTTCAGTGTCATCTTCTCCATCCTCTTCATGTCCTTTGCTCAACTCTTCTACTTGACGTTTATGAGGTCGATGCACTCGTTCCGCCACATCATCGCCTCGTCCGAGTCCTGCTACACCATGCTGCTGGGCATCTTCGACATCCACCTCATGACGATGATCTCACCACTGCTTGCCAAGTTCTACATCTTCATGTTCGTGCTCACCATGATGTTCGTTGTCCTGAACATGTTCATGTCTATCCTGAACGAGACGTTCGAACACGTCCGCCAGGAGATCGCCAGGAAGCAGAACAAGTACGAAATTATCGAGTTTCTCGGAGCGCGATTGAAGGTGTGGGGCGGGATAGGGCGGAGGACGTTGGTCAGGACACCGATACAGTTAAACAACCAGTTAAGGCGGTTGACTCTGTCGAGGAAGAGAGGCACGCCCAACAAAATGGATCGTATGCTGAACTCTATTTATAGGTCGCGCGTGCGCGTGGGTAGCCACGAACGACGCATGACGAAGAATAAAAAACAGCAGAAGAATTTGCCACCGTTGAATTTCGACATTGACGACGTACCGCAAACAGGAAATACATATCATAATGCTAACTATTCGTTCACTTCGGACAGTCTGTATTGTGATTTTGATAAGATCATTTGTGATAATACTGATGATGATAAGACTGTCGATACAATGGTTGTTGATAAGTCAGTTGAAGACGATCCTAGTGGTGGCAAGACGTGTTACAGCACGGTCCAGACATCAGTGATTCTACACGAGAAGCCGGAGTCCAACAGACTGGCTAGGAAGAACATGATGGGGAATCAGCCGTCTTGTAAAGACATTGACTTCGCTGACAAAGACATACCATAATGACTGGTGGTTTTCTCACACAGGCATACCACTGTAAAGACTTCGGTGAGAAAGACATACCATAATGACTGGCGGTTTTCTCACACAGGCATACCACTGTAAAGACTTCGGTGAGAAAAACATACCATGATAGCTGGTGGTTTTCTCGCACTGTCCTACTGGAGAGCGGTTGAAGGTGTCGGGAGGGATACCATGATGACTGGCGGTTTCCTCACTCAGCCATACCACTGAAAGACTTCGCTGACAAAGACATACCATGATGACTGGCGGTTTTCTGACACTGGCATACCACTGAAAGACTTCTTTGAGAAAGAAATACCATGTTGACTGTCAGTTTCGTCACTGGGATACCACTCAAAATTATCATGTTCAAGAGGGGGAGCGATCGCTAGACTGGTTTGTGCGCCTAACATTACATACATGTGCTGTGATAGAAGACGATGGTACTAGTCAAATTGTTTGTGAGCCCTCAACCTCAAGAACACGCCATTGATGTTTAACAAACGTCTGTAAATGCAGGAGGCCGTTTGTACCTCTGTGGTAGAACAATCGCCTGAGGTTCGATGGGTCATAAGAACGATCTTCCTCGATCGCTGGTGTATTTTCCCGCCCTATCCAATGCTCCACGACTGGTGCACTAAAGTCTGTGCTATGTAATGCATTAGGAATGTGATGCCTTGTGATTATATGAAAACGTGCATATATTAAAATAAACTTGCTACTCTCGCCCCCCCCCCTCCCTCCCTCTCTCTCTCTCTCTCTCTCTCTCTCTCTCTCTCTCTCTCTCTCTCTCTCTCTCTCTCTCTCTCTCTCTCTCTCTCTCTCTCTCCAACCCATTTATTTGTATACGTTCAGTTTCAAATATGACATATAATCTCGTCTCTCGAAATCGTAAATTTTGCTTGAACTTTCGTATTTCTCTGATACCAAAATGACTTACATAAAATATAGATTACACATTGTTTCAAATAATAAATTATTTACAAGCATCTGAATATGCTATTAATTTACTACTAGTTATCTGGTAGCGTGGGAAGTTGATACTATCTGATCAGTGATGGATGTACGATATTATATATATATATATATATATATATATATATATATATATATATATATATATATATATATATAATTTGGAAATAACCGGCATGATAAAGCAACTTCTATGCTAAAATGACAGAATATTGCTTAATATATATGGAAGCCAGTGTCGATTTGAATATCTATATAAAGATCAAAGCATGAAGGGGATTACTTTCTGTCGTTAACCTTTTGTTTCTAACTTTGGTTCATAAATCAATGGAAGGTGAACTACTGTCATTGTCATGTAATTATCGTATGCTACGAGGTCATCGATATACTGTAAAATCATTTATTTTCGCGGGTACTTAATTTTCGCGCAATTCGCGCAAAAACATTTAGCGCGAAATTTACAACCCAGTGAAAAATTAATCTATTCTAATTTGATCACCAAATTGTTACTAGACGACCTGATTATAGAAATGTACAATTCCCAAACGTTCAAAAGAACACAGATATGGACCCAGATATATATGGTGTGTAACAAAATAAACAAAACAAAATCATTTTCAATTAATTTATTACAAAACAAACAATGCATGTAATACAGTGATTGAGGAACAACATACATGGGAAAAGGAATTAAACACTGCTTACTAGTAGGTATTTAAAGTTCTTACGTAAGAATGAAGTTGGTGAAACTTGCCGATCTAACATTATTTTAATATTGAAACAATGCTATCTGTTTTTGACACCTATGTTAACAGTATTCTTAGTTATGGGTCAGAGGTCTGGGGATTCCACTGTGCAAGGGATGTTGAAAATATTCATACAAAATTCTGCCAAAAACTACTTGGAGTACAACAAGGGGCCTGTAATGAATTTATATATAGTGAGTTAGGGCGTTTTCCTCTGTATATTATGAGAAAATTAAGAATTGTTAAATATTGGATTAAAATACGAAATACTGAAAATTGTATCCTTTTAGCTATATATGAGGAAATGGAACGATTAAAGGGTAACTGGGTAACACAAGTCAAACAAGAACTAAATAGGCTTGGACTAAACTATATATGGAACATACCAAATGTTGGTAACAGAGAATATAATATAATTAAGGTAAGAATTTACGATAATTTTAAACAACATTGTTTTAGTCGAATAACGACTTCACCGAAAGGTACCTTATATAAATTTTTGTTACTTGAATTCAAGCTACAAACATATCTTAAACAACCCATACCATTAAATCACTTAAAAGAAATATCAAAGATCCGAATTAGTGCACACAAATTAAATATAGAAATCGGAAGGTATAGGAAAATTGACAGGGCCGAAAGAAAATGCACTATTTGTAACTATAATGATATAGAAGACGAATACCATTTTATCCTTATTTGCCCAGCTTTGAATGATTTGAGGAATAAGTATATAAAACAATGTTACCACAGACGTCCAAGCGTATTTAGGCTCATTGAACTATTAACAACTGAAAACAATAAAGACATCAATAACCTGGGAAAATATTTAGTTTTGGCAAATAAAGTTAGAAACGATTTACTGAAGCTTACTTAAAATATGACATCCACAAACCTGCCGTTTCATTAGCAAGTATATTAATCATATTTCATCTGGTATACATCAATATATACCTATATATTTAGAATTAGAATTATTACTATACCACGATAATGTTTATAGTGCACATATATATGTACATCCCACCACTATTACTAGTATGCTATGTTAATTTCACCATTAATTCTTAAATCACTCTCCACCTGTATTTGTATATTTGTATATTTGTATATATACCGTAATTATATATGTATGCATTTATGCTGATAAGTTTGTTTAACTTAAGGCAAATAAAGAACTTGAACTTGAACTCTATCCGACGCAGCAACGATCTAGCCCAAGGAACAGTTAACTCTACGTCACCTCCGAATTCTTTTAACATGGATTTGTGTCTTTTCCGTAGAATTCCATCTGCTGCCGCCAAAACAATTCTAACATTTATTACTCCTGCCAATCGTGTCTTTTTAATCCAGAGTTTTACTTCTTCTTTATCTCCTAACTTTGGTCATTGCCCTCGCTGTGCTTTAACCAGTTGACGTGGCGTAGCACCTGTGCGCGTCTGCTCTTTTAAGAAAGCCTTTTTCATGCTTCTTACGGTCGACTCGGAGAGTTTTTTGTTCAGTTCAGTTGAAAACTTTCTTGTGGCCTTCATGACTCCTTTTTCAATAGCATAGACAGCTATTTTTGCCCGTACGTTTTCATCATAATTTTGATATTCACCACGTTTTCTCTTTTTTGGATTTTCTTCTGACGTCAGCTTGTCGACTGACGTGTTTGCTGCGACTATCGTTTCTGCCTCGATTTCAGTCTTGCTTTCACGTGGATTTGGTAAGCCGGGCGTTTTAGGTTGGGGTGAATTTTTTAACCACGAGAGTAAAGACATTTTGGATGGTAGTGATTTACAAACGATCTACGCTTCTATATTTGATTTGATTTTGAACTTATTTTCGTGCTTATATCCAATTAAGGTTCAAGCACGCTGTCCTGGGCACACACCTCAGCTATCTGGGCTGTCTGTCCAGGACAGTGGGTTAGTTGTTAGTTGGTTAGTTGTTAGTGAGAGAGAAGAGGGTGTAGTGGCCTTACACCTACCCATTGAGCCCTTAAGAACTCGCTCTGGGTTGGAGCCGGTACCGGGCTGCGAACCCTGTACCTACCAGCCTGTAGTCCGATGGCTTAACCACTACGCCACCGAGGCCGGTAACGCTTCTATATATAACGACTAAACACAAGCAGCCATTTATTTAATCTTAAAGAGGCCCTTTACCTGTGAAACTCTAATCGTTTGATCTGGTAGAAAGCCTACACGATCAAACGATTGTTTTTGGATCGTCTTAATTGTTCACTCTATAAACACTCGTACTAATTTTGTTAATTTTTAAAATGTTTGGTTTAATCAGCGATGTGCGAAATATTAATTCCGCGAACATGGCTAATTTCTTTTAGCGCGAAAATTACACCCCTCGAAAATAAATGATTTTACAGTAGCAGAAAGTACAATTAAACATTTTAGCTACATGTAGGTTCCTTTGATTTGATACGTGGTCATAGATATAACAGAAAGTACAATTTAACATTTTAGCTACATGTAGGTTGTTTTGATAGTGCCAGATTAGTTATAAATTCTGAACTATGTACACTACGGCGTTGGTAAGGAGAATGCTAAATGACGAAGTCTAGCAAATATTGTTTTATGGGAGAGTTGCAAAACTTACAATCAAATATCTGTGCAATATTTAAAAAAAACAGAGTAAAAGTAACCTCATTTTTTGCGGGAATTCCCGGTAAACACGGGCCAGATATATATTTTAGTGGTCAGAACTGTATGTAATCTGACATGGGCAACACATTCAAGTATCTTTGTCTTAAAGTTAAGACACAAAAAAGCTGTATGGGGGGACATAACCCAGTTGCAGTTGTATGTACTATCCTCTCTGTGGGATGGTGCCTGTAATAGATGTCATGCTGTTTAAGAAACATGGCAGCCCATGGAAAGCCCACAGCTGCATGTCCGACGCCAAATCGTAAATAATGTTTCGAGTCCGACATTTTTCTTCCATATAACCGTAGTTTAAAATGTCCCAAGGTGTCTTTAAACAAACAGGTATTTTTCGTGCTGGGGTGTCGTTAAACATTCATTCAGTCATTCATTCCCATTGATTTTAATTTTAAAAACTGAAATTCACCAGGGTGCTTAGGCAAGTTTCTGGAACATGAACCCTTGAACCCTGAAAGGTAGCCACATTAACGAGTTTACCTACTCCGTTGATACCTAATTAACCATGGAATTTAGACAAAACCGTATACTGTAGTAAAAATCGTATTTTTTGCACAAGGCAAGGTCAAAATGATGGTTTAACCAAAGCCGTGATTGCTCCATGGTCCACTATCAGATCCTCGACACTGGAAGGACCGTCACTCCTCTAGGAGGACAGTAATAGGGTGTGTCATCCCTGATTTCTCGCCAGTGTGAGGACTGCCACTCCCTAGGCGATAAGTAACCCGTTTCATCCATCTTGCGCCGCCAGTAGGAGGACTGCCAAAGACTACCAAACGTAGAAAATGGCCGAAAGCAAATGAATCGAGTTTCCAAAGGGAGCTAGATCTGTAAGATGGGTCCAGGGCATGCTCCGCGGAACATTGTGAACTAAAGATTCTCAGAGACGCGCACTCAGGGCAATATAGTGTTGGATATTGTGGATGATGAATTTTTAAAAAAAACAAGTCATTAAAAAGGGCACTTAAAACAGACTGGGTGGGTGTCAGAGGATCCTTGCGACTCTTCTTTGGATCCGCCATTGATAGTATGGTGAAATCGTATGCACTGATAAGTAAAACGTTAACGTATGCTGTCTTTAACGACATCATAATCATAGGCTATTGGATGTCAAACATTTGGTAATTTTTACATATAGTCTTAACGAAGAAACCCGCTACATTTTTCTATTAGTTCCAAGGGATCTTTTATATGCACCATTCTAAAGACAAGGTAACACATACCACGGCATTTGATATACCAGTCGTGATGCACTAGGTGGAACGAGAAATAGTCGCAAAAATAAGTAGGTTTACCATGAATAGTTGGAATTTCGCACAGATGTTAGAGGAACTGGTGTAATTGTGGGGATTTGTGTTCTAAGCCGAAGAAAGGTCGGGAATGGAATAGAAACTAAGGCTTTTGTTCCTTGACAACTGACACGTTAACTACACCTGTTATTTCTTCTAACCATGATGTGTGTGTACACGATGTAAACTGTTGAAATCCTATCTACATGACATGAGATATAGATAATTGTTGAAAAATAATACTGTTAGTTTAAACTTCAGACGAAGCGAGTACATACAAAACAAATTTTCAGAGTTGGTTGGTGCACGGCCTGAAATGTCAATCTTAAATTCCTCCAGACATTGATTTTTATAAAATTAATAATTCATATAAGATATATACGTTTTGTATATCTATTTCAGTACTGAACATAACTGCGTAAATGATCGATATTATGCTATGGCAACACGATTAGATGACGTCATCCTGTTTTATTGATATTCAGCAAACTATTTAAAGGTCGATACTGCTCAAACAATTGGTACGTCTCTTTGATTCTTAGTTTCTTGGTTACAATATGTATTTAGGTACATCCATGGTTTTATTTGGGGGTTTTGGTCATAATGTTTATATAGGATATATCTTAGTCGATAAAGCGCTCGCCTGAGGTGCTAGGGTAGAAGGATAAAATCTCCTCAGTAGACGTCGTCTCTAACCAGTACTCCACAACTGGTATATTACAGACCGTGATATGTTCTGTCCTGTCTGTGAGAAAGTACACATAAACTATCCGTTGCTACCAATGGAAACCTGTAGCTGTTTTCTTTTTTTCAAGATTTATTAAACAACACTCAGACACATTACAATGTGTAACAAGAGGACATTTTCTAATACATAATTAACATACATGATAAGAACAGGCGTCAACATAGAAGTATCTATAATTAACAGAACACAAGATATGCAAACAAAATAGCTAAAATATGTGGAGAAACGTCAGTTCACAAGACAAGATAATCATTTAATAAATATAGCTAGTTTTTTTTAATAATGGTGCATTACATAATGACAGCATACCTTTCATTTTAAAAATGCTAGGATTAATTCTATAATATTGTTTTATATATTTTCTTCTAATGTTTTCAATATTATAATTTTTACAATTAAATAAATAATGGTATTCATCTCCAATATCGGTATTACAAAGTTTGCATATTCTATTTTCTCTAGGAACTTTAAACCATCTGCCAGTTTCGATTGGTAATCTTAAATTTGACGTACGCAATTTAGTTATCCAGCATCTATTTTGATACGATAATCTCGACAAATAGGTTTCGAAATAAAATTCTGTTTTAAATAATGTATAAAATTGACCCCTAGAAGAGTTTGTAATTTCCGAGAACCACTGTTGTATAAACTGATCACAGAGGTTTTGTTTTAATTCTTGTTTACACGCTTTGAAATCATTATTTTGATTGGTATAAATGTACCCCATTCCCGAGTTATCGAAAATACTTAAAAGTCTTTTTATGAATTTCAATCATTTAAATTGATTTCCTTCACCACTGTTTAAAGAGAACATTAATTTATATAAAATACTACTAAGTTTATTTTCGTCTTTAACCAGTTTACTCCAAAATGACACCATTCGTAACTTTACTTGTATTTCTAAAGGGAACCTTCCTAATTCTCCATATACCATAAAATTTGGGGTACTTTTTTTTACCTTCAAAATCCGTTTGCAAAACTGGAGATTAATTTTTTCTATTATTTGTAAATTTTCATAACCCCAAATTGATCCCTATAATAAAATCGGTTCAACCATTGAATCAAAGAGGTTTTAATTGTATATGAATTGGTATGCTATTGTTCCGTATTTTTTGGTATATGGCAAAAAGTGCTTTTTGAGCTTGGTCTACAAGATGTTGCTTTGCATTAGAAAAATTCCCATTATATTTAAAACAAATTCCTAAATAACAGTAATAATCAACAATTTCCAATCGTTCATCTTGCAGCATAAATTCAACATTAGACCTCGACTTTCTCTTGCTAAAAATCACAACTTTTGTTTTACTCACATTAATGCTAAGATTCCAAGAGTTACAATAGTCATCAAATATATCTAAAGCATGTTGCATACCTTCAGGAGTTTCGGAGAAAATTACAGTATCATCTGCATATAATAGTACGAAAATTTCAATAAATATATGTAATTTGTTTTGGCAATTTTCTTTAATTATTTCCAGAGGAGATCCTTGAAGCATTTAAAAAAACATACAATTAGAGAATCGGTTAATGCAGGATAATAGTTAATGTAATAAATTTAACTTCATTTGACCATGATTGTATATAAACCACACCCACCATTGTTTTGCACGTGTGTATTTTGTATAACTATGTTGTATTATTTATGTTATGTATTCAGCTGATGAGTTGTAAAACTCAAAGCAAATAAAGAACTTGAACTGGTTATTAATAATGGCAGTAAACAGTTTATCAACACAACTGATTAGAGTTTTCTTCTGAAGACCATGTGTCAGAATTACCAAATAAATCAATGTGCTCTAGTGGTGTCGTTAATCAAAGTAAATTAACTTTAATGTTTATAAATAAGCTGTAAAACAGAGTTGTATAATGATCGTTTGACGCGTACCGGAAATTGGGGTGATACTCGGAATTATAATGATTTCTAAAATAACACACACACCTTTCATTAAATAACTATTTACCACACAGAACAAAGCGACTGATATCAAATAGGTGCAGTTTCCCGTTTTAAATAACATTTTAAAATTGTAACTTTATGTAATTTATTTGAACTAATTTAATCAATGTACTTAAATATGTAAAAGGTGCGCCTTGGCATGGCTTTTTTTTTAATGTTGCTGTATTCAAATAGTTAAGGACAATACGTTTTATCACACAATGTCACTGATATAAGACAATATCAGGTATAGTTAGTGCACTAGTTAAAGGTGGTGCACTTCAACTGTTGGTCTGATGAGACTAGTATGCCATATTACAGATCACCTGACTACATAAGTTTGAATTTGACTGATATCGATATAGTAAAATACTTTGAATGAAGAAGTAGGTATTACTACATGTATTGTAAAGATATGATGACTACACACACTTCTATAGTATCGGTCACTGACCACAGATATAGCTTTTGTGGACGTAACTACTTTTACTAGTTATGATCACTGAAGGAGTGTGATATTGTTGAAAGTTACTTATTCTTTTATTTCCAGTTGAGTTTTGAATACAATTTTTAATTTTACAATAGGAACTAAATTGTTGTTATTTAAGAATTATGTTGTTTTGGTGTATGGATATTGTAAGCGAGGCATTAAAGACGTGTGGACATACTACTCTGGAGAAAGGTAAAGTTGTCAAATGAAACGATTCAATTCATTAATTGTTCGTTTTATGATAATTGCAGAATAAATAAAATAACTGGTTACTGTCTTAAGATATCGGTTTTGTCCTGCTCAGGTCGAATTATTCTCTGTGTACAGGTAGGCATAGCGTAAGCAAATACACATGGGCGGGGGGGGGGGGGGGGGGGGGGGGGGGTGACTGAGATCGAGGGCGCAAAGTGTCCGAGTTTTAGGGGTTTACAATAATAATCAGATTTCCTACGAATAATATTTTTTATTCAGAATTATTGAGGACCCCCCCCCCCCCGCTACTCCCCCTCCCCCCGCCTCACCGTGCCTGTTTATACTCATTGGCAAGTAGTGTGTTCCGCATGAACAAGAATATACTACTACCAGGTTCTGTTATCATTATATCAAAACTTTTTAGTGTTGCGTATATTAGCTTTAATATATATACTCTTCAAAAGAAGAAACGCAAAACCACATTGTCGTAACATTTGGAGAATTGATTTAATTATTGAATGGTGAGTCCGATAATTACCAAATGTTGCAGGATTGTTCACAATTCACTCTAGTCCATTGTGAGTAAGTGATAGGACACACCACCAAGGTCAAGGTCATCTGGAGTCAATACCGGGTGTGGCCTCCGCGTGTGTTGACAACTGCCTGGCACCGCCTGCCCATTGAAGCAACCAGAGTACGGATGACGTCACGGGGGATGGTGGCCCACTCGGCCTGCAAGGCTGCTGCCAGCTCGGGCAGGGTCTGGGGCTGTGGTTGTCGCTGTCGGAGGCGTCGGTCCAACTCGTCCCATAGATGCTCAATTGGGTTCAAATCCGGTGATATCGATGGCCAAGGAAGGACATTAATGTTGTTGTTCTGTGGGAAAGCCGTTGTGAGACGTGCTGTGTGAGGCCTGGCGTTGTCATGTTGGAACACTGCGTTGGCGTTGGCCATAACTGGAACGATGTGTGGCCGGAGGATCTGGTCAATGTAGCCCTGTGCATTCAGGTTGCCCTGCACGTGGACCAGGTCAGTTCTGCCAGTGTGTGAGATGGCTGCCCACACCATGACACTACCCCCGCCGAATCTGTCCACTTCCTGCACGCAGTTTGCCGCATAACGTTCACCACGACGCCTATACACGCGACATCTTCCATCATGACGTCGGAGCAGAAATCGGGACTCGTCACTGAACCACACCTGTCTCCATCGCAGTTGAGGCCATTGTCGATGAATCTGGCACCACTGCAGTCGGAGTCGACGCTGTTGTGGTGTTAAGATGACACCTCGAACTGGCACGAATTCCTACCTCACGTAGGCGGTTCCGTACGGTCTGGTCGGATATCCTGCGCAAACCTGGTATTGCTGCGGCTGTGGAGGTGGCAGTAGTCAATCGTTCTCGAAGGTGGCGTACCCGGATGTAGCGGTCCTGCCCGGGGGTAGTGACCCGTGGTCGACCGGATCTAGGGAGGTCACGTGTTGATCCATGTTGCTGGTAACGGTCCCACAGTCTGGAGATGGTGCTTGGGGACACATGGAATGCCCTGGCAACGGCCGTTCTGGATTCGCCTGCGTCTAGTCGGCCGATGGCATTGTTTCTCTGCGGTTCACTGAGACGTGGCATGCCAGATACAGAGGCCAGGCAAGCGAACACCCTGCACTTTTATACTGTCGGTGTTCATGTTGCACGTGCAGACAACGCACGTGCAGTGGTGACATGGTTTGCACGTGGCTGCGTTTTTGCGAATATTCACATTTTGGAACTTTATTGTACAGTAGCTGCGTTTTATCGAATGTAACCGTGGGAATGTGTTTGGGACATGCAATGACCTTATATTCACAAAGCATGAACCGGTAGGAAACATAAAATCGGAGTTATAACCCATTTGTACCCTTTTGCGTTTCTTTTTTTGAAGAGTATATGTTATCTGCGGCGTGTTCAGCAGGAGAAGCGTTTGACTGGTACCATCGTCTACTATATATATATATCATATTACATTTAACGTTAGGAGCAAAGATTAGTCTAGCAAGTGATTGCGATCGGTCCTCGTCCTCAACATGCCTCGGTAAATTGGCGGAAAAGCCTATTTCGTCTTCTGCTCTTTTAATTCCCTCCATTTTAAAAGTTTATTCTGTTTAACGACATCATTAGAGCACATTGATGTATTAATCATTGTTTATTCGATGTCAAACATTTAGTAATTTTGACATTCTTAGAAAGGAAACCATCTTTTATATGCGCCATCCCAAAGACAGAACAGCACATAAAAAGGCCTTTTATATACCTGTCGTGGTGCACTGGTTGGAACGAGACGGGGAAAGATCCCAGACCGACAGCGCATCATACGAGCGCTTTAACATTGGACTACACCCTCCCCCCCCCCACCCCCCTCAATATATATATATATATATATATACTGAACAAAAAAAGAAACTTCCGATTTGTGCATATAGTATTTGTTGTGTTAAAGAATTCATTGTGTAATGAAATTATATAGGTAGTATTAGCCTTGAGCTGTATTATCAGGATTCATGAATTTTATCGATTATTTTTGCACTGTTAATCGTCGACAACGTGAAATTCAATTTGCACGTGCATGCATGGTTCGACATGTCCCGTGTAGTATTCGGTCAATTTGTTTTACTTGTCTTACTGACATTGTTGTCAAGTGAACGAAAACGCTTCAAAATTTGTAAAACAAATTAACGTTTTTTTACATTGTAGCATTTTTAGTATGCCAAGAATACCCAATAATTTACGCGAACGGGCGATTGGCATGCTTGATGCTGGCATGTCGACAGAAGACGTTGCAAGGCATTTTGGGAGTTCTAGTCGAGCGATACGAAATCTTCGCGTAAGATTTCGAACGACAGGAAGCACCAACGACTTGCCACGTCGTGGACGTTCGCGTGTTACAACGCGTGGTCAAGACCGCTATATCATGAACATGCATTTGCGCAATCTATTCCAAACTGACACTGCTACTGCTGCTAACACACCTGGGCTTCATAATAACCGAATCAGTGGGCAAACTGTTCGTAATCGTCTGCGGTAGAACGGTTTACATGCACGACGTCCTTACGTCGGATGCGTTTTAACGCAACGCGATCGTCTAAATCGTCTTAATTGGGCACGTGTACACACTCGTTGGATACGGCGACGCTGGAATACCGTTCTTTTTTCGGATGAATCCAGATTTTCTTTACAACGTTGTGATGGCAGGGTGCGCGTCTACCGTAGGAGAAATAAACGCTATGCTGACTGTTGTGTTCTTGAACGAGATCGTTTCGGGGGTGGGGGTTCTGTCATGGTCTGGGCAGCCATTGCTCATGGTTATCGTTCACCACTAGTCGTCATTGATGGTAATTTAAATGTTCAACGTTACCGTGATGACATTCTCGCTCATCACGTCATTCCTCTGTTCCATAACAACGCCAACATCTCGATTTTTCAGCATGTAACATTGATTTCATTGATGACTGGCCCGCCAAAAGTCCTGATCTCAACCCCATCGAGCATGTCTGGGATAGTCTGGACAGACGATTGAGGCGTCGTCCCAACCCACCCGCTAACGTCAACGAACTTCGTCAAGCGCTCATTCAGGAATGGAACAATATTCCACAGGCAGAAATTAACACTTTAGTCAATTCTATGTGCCTGCGATGCACTGCAGTGGTCATACCCGTTATTAAGTGGGTGGGTTGTTTTTTTAACCCCTACCACACTTGGTCAAAATTTCTCCCAGTTTCTGTTAACCTATGGCCATGATATTTGCACCAAACGATGCATCATGGAACACTCTTTAAACGCATATATAACAATCATTCCCCCGGTTTGTTTTCATCAAGTTATGTTCAAGCAAAGTTAGCGGAAGTTTCTTATTTTGTTCAGTATATATATATATATATAATGTATCTTTTATGATTAGTCTATTTTCTGTTACTTTTGTAAAAATTGTTGATCTAGTTGTTTTGGTGTTACAGCACACAACACTAGTATGTCAACTGGTATTCTACACTAACAATAAATAAACAAACAGAGGTGGTGGCTGGTGACTATTTTATTTACTGTAAAATGATACCAAATGCATCATCGTATTTGTATTATCATACATTGTTGACCATCATAATATAATATAATATATATAAATAAATAAATAAATAAAGGGTCATGCATATTTCTTTCACTACTCATATTCATTAGTATAATCCAAATACTAATTAAAATAAATAAATAGTAATTATAATAGTTGTAGTGGTACTAATATTCGTCGTCGTTGTAGATAAAATAGAAGAATAGAATTTAAACCTCTCAATTTACATGAATACTTAATTCCATTTGCTGATTTTCATTATATTTTTAATGATACAAACTAAAATATAATTAACTAAATTTGATCAATAAACATTTTAAACAAATATAAATGTATTGTAAACATAGGAAAATATAATTTTGTATCACTTCACTTCGTTCATTAGTTCTTACAGATAAAAAATAACAATATCAAAGACAATACAGCATAAATGTATGGACGGAATTGATAGCGGTGTCTCGTCACGTTTGACAAAGACGTTTTGCAAAAACACGACTGGCTGTTACAAACACAAAACAAACAAACAACACTGTTTCCTACTCAAATGATGCCCTCTTCGTCATGTGAAAGATAGCACTCCACTCTCTTCACTCATGCTTTGGCCGTCACAAACTGATTATATTTCTGAAGACATTTAACTTTAAAACGAACGAAAATCAACGGTGGAAAGGGATAGGTTGTGTTCATCCCCCCAGGTGGTACCGATTGGTATAATTTTGTGTCCTGGCTCGTGGACTAACATGACAATACTATTTTAATAAATAACGGCGATACCATTATTACAGGTGACATAATTAAACAGACCGCTTTAGTTAACATAGTATCACTATGAATAGGAAACAATTACACAGTGTTATTGGTAAGATCAAGGATTGCATCCTATCGTCAGTGAGAACACACAGTTGTACAATATAAAACAAACTTCTAAACATTCACTAATATGGGTTATTATTTTAACCACGAATCTGCCATAGAAGAACTTGTCTACTTCGAAATGAAGATGGCGTCCTAGAAAGAATATAACTGAATGGACAATGTGATTAAATCAATAATAAGATGGATTGAGAAAGCAACAACTGTCCTCTTAAAAAGTGCCTAATTGTGTCATAGTTTGGTATAATTTACATTATAGTATTAAAACTCTTTGACTGCTACAGGGACAGGTATAGCAATGTCTAAACACTTTCTGAAATTAGAAATTCAAGACAGCCATTATTAAAAATTTGGACAGCCATAAATTACATTCAGGATAGTCGTTATTAGGAATCAGACCAGTTAGAAATCAGGACAGTCATAGTATAAATCGGGACGACCATTATTAGAAAGCGGGACAGACATTATGATCTACCTATGGGAATACTAACGACCACAGACCAACCCAGGCCAATAGGGAATCCAGCAGTTGTACCACGATACAATGAGGTACGATTTCGCAGAACGAGTCCACAGATCGTACCTAACCTCGGTGTCCAATATGTTTACAAAATCAAGTACGACAGAAACACAACATAAATATAATATATAACAAACAATACAATGGTAGCACTAGGTCAAAACAATGGCGTCCTTTTCCTTAAAAAACGTTAATAAAATAGTCAGCAGCATTTTATTTTGCTAATGAATATTAATCAGCATCAGCAGTGTATGCTTGGACGGAACTATTTTATTTATCACAGAATATTTGTTCATTATTTTCAAAAATATAGAATTATGCCTTTATTAAATCACTACCTTTAAGAAAATTGTAAATAGCACAAAACATTAGCTCATTCATTGTACAATTATGGAACCAATTATGTCATATCGGTTTAAAAATAACTGTTTAGTTATTGGTTTAAAAATAAAGTGTCAGTTAACACCAGAACTATTTAGTTATTGATTTACAGGGCCTGTTAATGTCAGAACTGTTTAGTTTGTGCCGATGCACTGGGACTATTTCTTGGCGGTTTTTCGGACATCAGAGTACTGTCCCCTTACAGCGTTCCTCATATCCATCTTCGTGTCGAGCGGACCGATTGGGTCCTGGTCCAAGTAGACGCTGGAGATGGACGTCAGCAGACGCTCGATCCTGTCCGGGAAGTCGGCCACCGAGGGTTTCTTCTTGTACTGCTGCCCCTTCTGCTTACTCAGCTCCTCGGGGGTCATGGTGGGAGCAGTGGAGCCGATACCAGTCCACTTCTTGAAGCGTCCGATCATGAAGTTGACGATCTCGTAGTCGTTGTTGCGCTTACTGATGTCGCTGCGGACGGCGGTGAAGGTTTCGTTTAGGATCGACATGAACATGTTGACGAGGATGAAGGTGACGGTGAGCACGAAGAAGAACATGTAGACCTGCGTGAGCACGGGCTGCACCATCAGCATGCCGTAGATGTCGAACTTGCCCATCATCATCGTGATGAGCGCCTCCACGGACGACACGAAGCTGTAGAAGGAGTGGTGCGACGACATGAACGTCAGGTAGAAGAGTTGCGAGAAGGCGAAGAAGACGATCCAGAAGATGAGACTGAAGTGGATGATGCCTCGCGCGCCATGCTTCAGGGTTCCGGCCAGCAGGGACACTCGCTTGTTGAATCGCAGCAGTTTGAGGAACTTGAGTGTGGCCGAGAATACGAGCCAACCAATCATGTAGGAGAACATCTCGCTCCAGTAGGCGGCGTACTGGAACTTCATGTAGGAGTTGCCGTGGAACTCCTTTATCTCGGATGTCAGGCGGTTGACGACGATCAGCCGGTAGAAGTACACGACAACCGAACCCACGGACGAGCCGATGATGGACAGCTCGATCCAGTTCCAGAAGTATTTGAAGTACTGCATGCGCTGTTTGTAGAAGTTCCTGATCTCTATCACGATGAAGGCCATGGTGAAGATGAGGTACACAATTTCGCAGATAATCTGGAACAAGACCACGGAGGACATGTAAGGAATCAACATGGCCGGCTCGAATCTGTAGGATTGTACAACACCTCCGCTAGGCTGGAACTCGCACAGGATCGTGGCAACGCCAAATAGGTTCACCTGGGCGTTGTATACCGTGAATTCTATAAAGACTGCTCGTGTGTACTTGTCGATCCAGCCTTCTTCTTCTAGTTGCAGCATTTTGTCTGTCATCGTCGACTTGTTCTGACGAAGCGCGTAAATGTATCCCCCTCCCCCATACAGCTCGAGGATGCCCCAGTACGGATACCCATTCAGCTCCGAGGCCGACTTATAGCCGTACTCGCCCATATCGGTGTCATTGACAGCCGTGTTCGGTGGAATGTCTTTCCAGCCTGGCAGGAAACTTCTCTTATCTTCGCTGAAGATGGAGTAGATGGAATTGCATTCGTCAATCACTGTCCGCAGAACCTTGGAGGGCTTGCATAAAGCTGGAAGAAGAACAAAATTCAGTATTAAACAAAATATAGGTGGGGGACGCGTACTGTATATCAATTTGGAAGACGGGCTATGAGTAAAAATTAGTAACTTTAAAATTGGTTTGTTTAACGACACCACTAGAGCACATTGGTTTATTAATCATCGGCTTTTGGATGTCAAGCACTTGGTAATTTTGACAGATAATCTTAGAAAGGAAACACGCTACATTTTTTTCATTATTAGCAAGGGATCTATTATATGCACCATCCCAAAGACAGGGTAGCACATATCACGGCCTTTGATAGAAATTAATAAGATAATAATATGAATCTAGCAAAACAGCTTTATTATATCATTTGCAATTCGTATACTATTAACACACACCTGAACTCGCTGAACTCGCTGTGTTGGTATTTCTAAAGAATTTGTTCAGCTATAGTTCTTTAGATAACACTAAATTCAATTTATAAATACAACACTTACATTATAAAATCTCTCAACATAACAGTGATATTGCACATGATCAATATCTTAGTCACTGACATTACACTAACACTACACTGGAGCTGCTACTGTGACACGAACTCCGCACCAACTAGCTTTAAAACACGTGGACGTTAATTACAACGCCATGACAACCATCCTCTCTGATTCACCTGGCTTCACTCGCAGCTGGCGCATAGTGGCGTATCCCATGATCCTTGACACTTTGTCGTTGACGAATCCACGCAGCAAAAAGGGCGGGTAGTTATTGTAGTAGTTGCTAGCTCGAATTCCATTGATCAGACCACTCCGAGCCCATTTCCAGAAATCCTTAGTGTTCTGGACCTAAAAACAATATATTTACTTTGTAAAGATATGTCTTGATATTATTTACAAGCTGCTGCTGTAACGATTTATGTCTTGATATTATGTACAAGCTAATGATGATTAGTATGATGATGATCTTTAAATTTAGTGAAATCCAATTTAGGGAAATACAAATAAGTAACACATTAGTGACGTAGAATGTTTAGCGAGGTCGTCTTGTCAGAAACTAAAAAAAGAATAAGGTTAAATTGGAGAAAGATGAATTATCATTCGGTGCGTATCACATGACCTCACACGTGCCAGATCAACAAGGCCAAAGCATTTAATTTTTATAATTTTTAAGACCCCTCTTGTTAGAATTTGTTTACATTTACAATAGGTACGAGGCAGTTGTAAGCCACTAACGTAGCTGTCAAATGGTAGTTAAATGGTGACTTGGTCATTTTCTAAGAAGAATACTAACTTTTTGTATAAAAATGGATCTAATATATATTAAATACCTTTTATAAAACTCGGCGTTCGATGAAAAACATTCTAGGCCATACGACTTTTACGTGAAAACACGGGAGATAACTCTCATGTCTTATGCATTCGGCAATTATCGCTTAGCAAATAAACTGATAAAGTTACTTCATGGATGTCCGAAACCACTGAATACATCATAGATGTTCCGAAAAGTCGGTAACCAATTCATTATTGAACTAATTCGTACTTCTTCGTAAAGAATATTTTAATCATTAAAGGGGTACTCACGACTACCGTAATGTTGCTTTGTGGAACGGCTGTACAGTTTACGGTGCTGTACAGTTTACGGTACAATTAACTTAGCTAGCTACAATTCTTTCGTGGAACGGGGCCCAGAACGCTTGACAAATTGAATTTTTCCTTTTAAATAAATGTTAAACTACGAGTTCGTCAACTGTGCATAGTTAAGAAAGATATATTTTGTCATGTAGTGGCCTTAAAAATGGAAAATGACGAACTGCACATGCACATTACGATACTTTTTGCAAACGCATGCGCCTGAACGCAGTTAGAAACGTCACACTTTTTCCTGTTTACCAGAGGATGTTTCACTTTTGTTTACTAGAATGGATTTGTTTTACATCCAAATTGTTGATTTTATACGTTAAATGATTACAATCTATTTTGTAACTGGAAAATGCTGAATAATATTTCCGTAAATATCGTATTCGTGTTTTTTGTCGTTAGGTGAACGCAGTTTGGGTCGTCGATGGTAACATGTTGGTGCTGTCAGCTGTGTGATTCGGAGTAGTAGGTTCGAATTCTGCCAACTGACACTTTGTATTTTTCAGTTTTATAATAAGGTTCCCAGATGGCTACTTACCTTAGTACTAGATGAGATCAATACTGTTTTAAATATTTAAGAACTTTTTGGTTCATGCGAGTATGAACCGAAAAAACGATGTGCACACTGTATGGCTCTGCGTAGTTGTTATACAAAAAAGTGTGCAACACGTTCTTTTTCTGTTCATACTGGCATAGTTGTTAGTAATTATTCAACAATGTAGCTGTCTTAAAATTAGCGAGAACCGGTACCGTGATACGAACACAGCTTTTAGGTCGACAGGTTAATCATTACACACCCTTCCGTGTCCAATGATTTCACTACGCAAAAAAAAAACCCAGATGTCGGTCTCGTTGTTTTAGCTACACAAACTGACCCTGGTGAACCAGATGTCGGTCTCGTTGTTTTAACTACACAAACTGACCCTGGTGAACCAGATGTCGGTCTCGTTGTTTTAACTACACAAACTGACCCTGGTGAACCAGATGTCGGTCTCGTTAACTACACAAACTGACCCTGGTGAACCAGATGTTGGTCTCGTTGTTCTTGATGAACATCCGCTCCATGTTCTCCTTGTACAGGTAGCTGTCAGGCGTCCTGTTCCTGTAGCTGATCACCATGAGGATCCACAGGAAGAACGAGTAGAAGACGATCTCCCGGATGATCTTCCACATCTTGATCTCGTTCAGCCGCTTCTCGCGAGCCTTCTCCAGCTCCTTCGGGTCTGGCGGCTTGTAGCCGATCTTACGAGGTCGAGTAGCTCCATAACCTGATAGAACAGATATATATTTAAAAGAACATTATTGTGAAACATAGAATACCAAATCTGTAACACAGTTTCAAGAAGGGAATCTGTCCCCAGGTCTCCATTTAATTTTGAAAAATCAACATAAATTGTAACCAATGGAGTCCAATGTTGTAGACATCTTTGTATAAACAATTATACCAACCTCAAGATGGTCACTGAAAACATTTCTGGATCTCAGAGTTAAATACCAGGAACTAGTGTCCAAACTCTGGTTAAAATTATTCAAATGTTGAGACATCAGAGGCCTAATTCATGAAAGTCATGCAACTTTGCGATCTCTCAAAAGGACTTGCAAAGCCAACGCGATGTTGCGATGTCCTTTCGACTCTGGCTTGTGTGGGGATACCATTTGTATCACGGTATACGGTTTTGTCCTTCAAATTTAGAGAGCATAATGGACCACTGTGAGCTAGGTCCCTGCTATTAATCAATGTAAAAGGTGGTTGAAGAAATGTGTTGAAACTGAATGGCAAAACCATTGAAGCATTCAAAAATTGAATCTCCACACAAGATAGAGTACCAAGGATGTTTTCTCCTCGTGCCATCCTACTTCTATGTGTAAGAAGACTGCCACTCCTAACACCTGATCGTGAACAACATAACGTATCTATTGGAGGACTGTCACTCCTCGTGCCATCCTACTTCTATGTGTAAGAAGACTGCCACTCCCAACACCTGATCGTGAACAACATAACGTATCTATTGGAGGACTGTCACTCCTCGTGCCATCCTACTTCTATGTGTAAGAAGACTGCCACTCCTAACACCTGATCGTGAACAACATAACGTATCTATTGGAGGACTGTCACTCCTCGTGCCATCCTACTTCTATGTGTAAGAAGACTGCCACTCCTAACACCTGATCGTGAACAACATAACGTATCTATGTATTACATGCAGGACGAAAAATGGTAACACGTTACCAGGAAACACAGAGTGCCACGTGTATACCATGTGTACATTGTTTTGATATTTGTAATGCATGTGGATTTGCAATCGGAAATAATCAGGAAAGACGAACACGTGCAGTCCAAATGTCGCCACGTGTGAGGACTGGTCCTGCACTGGTTGCCGCACACCTTTGGGACTGATAGGTGTTGGGTTCGTATATCGGTGCAGGCTGCAAGTGTAATGTATATGTGTGCCATTACAGAAATGACAGAAACACACACCCCGAACAAGTAAACACACTTATATACCGACATAAAAGATACTAATGACATGACATCACTAGAGCACATTGATACATTAATCATCGGCTTTTGGATGTCAAATATTTAACCATTCCAGAAAGAAAGAAATGGTTTATTTAACGACGCACTCATCGCATTTTATTATGGTTATATGGCGTCTAACATATGGTTAAGGACCACACAGATAATGAGAGAGGAAACCCGCTGTCGCCACTTCATGTACCAAGTTTCCTCTTTATGTCAAAATAAACCAAATATTTCACATCTAATGGCCAATGATTAATAAATCAACTCTAGAGGTGTCATTAAACAAAACAAGCAATCATGATTGGAGTAAACTATCCTATACACTTTGTCTGGTACAGAGATACTGCTCTGCCTCATGGAGGTTCATGAACTCCCAGTCAGCCAGCATCTACTGAAATGAAGGTATTAAATAGTCTAACGTCTGGACCGGTCATACCATGTTTTGATTAAAACGCCGTACAGAATCAGCCTAGTACAGAGACACTGATCTGCCTCATGGAGGTGCAGGTAGATAATAAATAATCCAGCTTGTGCGTGTCTGAACCGATCATGCCGTGTTTTGATTAAGACCCCCTACAGACTCTAGTACAGAGACACACACCTGCCTCGTCGGCGTGCATGAATTCCTCATCAGTGTTTTGAGTAAAACGCCCTACAGACTGTGTCTAGTACAGAGAGACTGACCTGTCACGCCGGCGTGCATGAATTCGTCGTCAGTGTTTTGAGTAAACGCCCTACAGACTGTGTCTAGTACAGAGAGACTGACCTGTCTCGCCGGCGTGCAGGAACTCCTCATCAGTATTGAGTTGCGGCTCCTCCTCATCCTCCGGCTGTTCCTCCTCTTCCTCTCCCGGGTTCTTGATGATCAGCGACAAAAAGATCGCTGTCAGGAACACCTGTTACAACAACAAGTCTTGTTATCATTATCAAGCTTTACCAAAATTCCTCCTAAAATGTCCCAGACCTGTAATGTCATTCCTTACTCTCTTTGTATGACTATGTTACATTCCAACATAGGCCATAATTAGGGGATAACATCACTGTGTTTCGTTGTTAACTATAAGGATTTACCACGAAATACATGTACAGTTTTTGGTCTCTACAATCTTCAGACATTTTAAGATTAATCACAACAATAAGCAGAGTTTTCCTGACGGAATACAAAGGAGACCCTTATATATGAACCGTCCCCGTAGTGTGGATTAATGAGTGGATACAGGCTTACTTTGATTGGCTGCGTGAAGAACACGGACGTGATGAACGATATCAGGAGAGACGTGATCCACTTCTTGGTCTTCTCGTCTCCGAACATGATGGCATAGAAGATGACGAATGCCCCGCTCACCAACGTCGTTAGCCACAGCAGCGCCCAGCCCACATAGCGGAACCACCACGGTAACTCACACTTCTTCTTCTTTTTGTCAGTCACACTCTTTAGTCCCCCGGCAGTTGACATGGACGTTCCGGGTCGTGAGGTGGCGGTCTCTGGTCGTTTCGGGTCACCGGTCACGGTGGACGGTCTGCTGATCTGGAAGATGCTGGCCACCTCAGGCTGGACGTCGGTCATGGACGCGGAGGTCTTGGATTTGGTCAGAGGGATGTTCTTCAGAGCCTCGTTGATGCGAGACGGACGCAGTTTGCGAGCTCGGGACTTGCGGAACAGAGTGATCACGATGAAGTTGATTGGGAACACGATCAGGTTACACACCACGCCGATGTAGATCTGGTGAAAATCACAATATAAATACACATCAGATATAACTAACATAGTCATCATACACATTACGCTAAATTAAGATCTGGTAAAAATTACAATATAGATACACTTCAAATATAATTAACATAGTCATGATACAAACCACAACAAGATAGATGTGGTAAAATAACACATAAATACACTTCAAATATCATTAACCATTACGATACACATTATGCCAAATTAGATCTGGTGAAAATAGCAATGTAACTACACTTCAAATATTACCATTAATACAATCAGGTTACACATCATGTCAGTTTAGATCTGGGCCCGTGCTTATAAATCTTTTAAGAGTCCAGACTCAATTATTAATGACGTCATACACATATAAATTGTATGGTGTTGCCATGACGATAAAGTCTCAGACTCTGTTAGTGTATTGAGTTTAGACCATAAAAGAATTATAAGTACCACGCCTGGTAAAACAACTGTTAATACACCCCACATTACACTCCAGTGGTGGCCATGGGGCATTCCCTTTTCCTTCTACCTTTTATATATGCCTGTCGTCCAACACAAAACACGTTGAGAGTGTGCTCCCAATATAAAATCCTTGCTAAGCCAATGGATAACAAA
>NC_054706.1:76957253-77024753 GCF_016097555.1 Gigantopelta aegis | reverse complement strand
AAAAAATTAAAAGAGAAATCTTGCGCTGTACGAAGAACGTTCGGTTGAGGATACGGTACTAGAGTCTTTCGTTAAAACCGGTTTGATCTTGATAACGTATTATCGACAGTCGTACCTTCCTATTTCAGAATTGATCTTTTATAAAGTGTTAGTAGAACTTTCAAAGTTTAGTTTGTATACTAGTAACACATTAATCATGTATATATTTTTAAAATAAAATATAATAACGTAGACAATGAACGTTTTCACTTCTTAATTTTACGTGTTAAAATCGACAAATTCAAATAAATATTATTTTGTTTGGAAAGGGTAAAGTTAGAGGGGGTTGTTTAACGACATCAAAGATAAAGCATATTGATTTAAAGCGGCAGTATCCGGAATATTTTTATTATTTAAGCATACAGAACAGAAACTCCAATTACGTTTGGTGCATATATGACGCCGCACTCCGCATTGGTTTCACTACGCTGGCTTATCCAGGTCAAAAACAAAGCCAGTATTTTGAAAGTGGGACACTTTTGACGGGATCGTACCGATCTCGGTTTTTATTGGCTTATCACAAGTATAGAATTCCCCAACAAGAGATCACGTGAGATTTCGCAATTTTTGAACAAATTTAACTGTCTTGATTGAGGGGTCGTCTCATATCTCCAAAACATATTTATATCCATAGAGGTATGATACAACGCCTTTCCAGGGGTCGGTGGGTGGGATCGTTGATGTCGTTAAACACCCCCCCCCCCCCCTAACTTTACCCTTTCCAAACGAAATAATATTTATTTGAATTTGTCGAAAACGTTCATTGTCTACTTTAGTATATTTTATTTTTAAAATATATACATGATTAATGTGTTACCAGTATACAAACTAAACTTTGAAAGTTCTACTAACACTTTATAAAATATCAATTCTGAAATAGGAAGGTACGACTGTCGATAATACGTTGTCAAGATCAAACCGGTTTTAACTATAGACTCTAGTACCGTATCCTCAACCGAACGTTCTTCGTACAGCGCAAGATTTCTTTTTTAATTTTTTTAGACGAATCCTACAATTTGAAATCGGCAAACGCACGTGTTAACAGAAACTGACAACAGGCTGTCGTTTGTACTTTGCCGAGCTATGGCGGCACAGGCGACGAATCAAGCGTATACGTTTGACGATATCCGTTCATAGCGAACACACACAACCTTTTTAAAAGTGCATTTGAGCTTGTATTTCACATCTGTACATGATGTTATAATATGGTAACCAGAGAATGTAACTTTAATAATCATCCGATACCCCATACAACCGTAAATAAATGTGTTGAGTGCGTCGTTAAATAAAACATATCCTATCCTTCCTTCCATCTGCTGTTGGATGTCTAACATTTGCTAATTTTGACATATAATCTTAGAGAGGAATTGGGTGCATGTGCAGGGGGAGGGTATTGGAGGTCGAAACCCTTACTTGCCCAAGTTTAAAAAAAATTGAAATGTATTTTTAGCGGGAGCATGGCCCGATATAAACTTCGCTCAACACAGTTTATAACCCCAACCCCGCTGAAATCCCTGCACACGCGCCTTGGAAACCCGTTATATTTTTCTTTTTTAGCAAGGGATCGTTTATATGTACCATCCCACAGACAGGATATCACATACCATGGTCTTTTATATACCCGCCGATGGGGATCGATCCCAGACTGACCGCGCATTTCCAAAAAACGTAGGTCTAAGTAATTAATAAAAATAACATATAATCTTGAAAAATGTTACGTAAATCGAACACAGTACCCTCTTCCTCTACTCCTAGAGCGTTACGTAATTAGTAACACCCCCTTACATGTAACGCGTATGCCAACAGCTGGCCACTGTGAAAATTTCAAGGCAAATCCCCCACCCACTGACCCCTGGAAAGGCGTTATACCATACCTCTATGGATATAAATATGTTTTGGAGATATGAGACGACCCCTCAATCAAGACAGTTAAATTTGTTCAAAAATTGCGAAATCTCACGTGATCTCTTGTTGGGGTTTTCCACACTTGTGATAAGCCAGTGAAAACCCACTTTCAAAATACTGGCTTTGTTTTTAACCTGGATAAGCCAGCGTAGTGAAACCAATGCGGAGTGCGGCGTCATATATGCACCAAACGTAATTGGATTTTCTGTTCTATATGCTTAGATAATAAAAATATTCCGGATATAGCCGCTTTAATACTCAACATAAATTATTTAATACTATCCAATAAAGAAAGGTGGAGTCGCTTTTATATGTGACACTACATTAGTGAATGCAAACTACTATGATGAATAGGAAAACGTCTAGTCAGTGAGACTGTGCACTTACTTGGGCACTGCCATGAGGAAAGTGTTGGTTGACCCTCTCTCAAACACTTTACGTTTCTCGTCGTTCAGTAGTCGCACGTCAGTCTCGTCATACTCCCCGGACAGAATCAGACACACCTGGCGTGAACAGTGAATGTGTGGTTTAATCACAGCCAGGCACATTTTAAACCAGGGTTATTAGAATCAGACACACCTGGCATGAACAGTGAATGTATCTTTTAATTACTATGTAGCTGTTTGGCAGTAATGTTAATATTAATATATTGTTATTCAGATTCGGGCATTTTCGTTGAATTCTGCCCCACCCCCTACAAAAATGGGAGGCTGTATGCCTATGAATATAATATATGATATGTAAGTTTAGAAAAGTAGAGAATTCATTACACAAAACATAAAATGTTCACTTTCCTAATAATTAATAATAATTGTATCCATTAATCGATCAACACGCATACATACACGTACATATTATACAACTTATGATGTGTTATGTGTTTTGTGTTATCACTAACCTTGGAATGGGTGGCGGCATTTCTACGCATGCCTGTTGTGACGATAATTTCATAATAGTACTTGTCTCGTGGGTCGTTGTCTTTGAGTGGGGTTATACCAAGCTGTAAACAAACAAAACAACACCCAAAGATTAATCATTTATATCACATCGTGTCGTGCAAGCACTAACTGCCATTTTTCTCACTGGTAACGACAGTATCGATAATTAACCAGTTTTGCATATAAGAAACATTTCAATAATGTAACTTTGACACCATGTCATGTGCTAAATTAGCTTTAATTTTGTTTCCATTGATAAAACACTAAAACATGGTCTTAATTAGCGAGAAAGGTAGCCTGAAAAAATACGACAATCCATATCCTTTTTTTTTGTAGCAGGAAAAGATTCAGAAAGATCTCTTGTGGTGTCATTGTGTTATAATTCGTTTTGTCTGCCCTCCTACCCCAAATCCCCGCCTCCCCGCCACCACCACCCTTCAACTTCGCCTATTTGTTTTAGTTTTGATGCGGCCTTAATTCAAATAGATACATTGCTATAAACAATCAACGAGATTTTCCATTAGCAGTCAACTATTTAAATACATATATTATCTTTAAAATAGTCATGCACTGACCAACAAGTAATGTGATAGAACTGTATAGTGATGATGGGCCTTTCATATGAACGTCTCTTGTACCGTCCGAAACACTAGCTCTGTTTATTGCAAATACATTTTAATTGTCTGAAGATTGTAGAGGCAAAATGTTCTATATGGACAGCACTGAGCCTAGGAAGTTTCAAACAATGTCTTTGGTTTTAAATTATTTACAATAAAGATAGTGTTTATGTGCCCATGTTCCCTGGTTTTATTTTCCCCCAATTGCATGCCATTTTGTTTAGTCTGTACATGTGCCCTTTTCCCGTTAGTCCTCCCACACACACCCCAAAAATAAAAATAAATAAATAAATACATGTTCCGGGGGGAGGGGAGAGGTGGGATAGAAAAGGAGAGCCTTATATGAAACTGCCGTGCTCTCATCACCTTCTCTATATCCTTCCTGTCTTTGCGTCGCGCCCAGATGGCCACCATGAGGTAGACGACGATGATGATGATCATGGTGATGTAAATGGTCGGGTTCTGGTAGAAGTCGGCGTTCGAGAACACGAAGTCCCAGTCGATGGTGTTGGGCGGGACCACCCACCCGCCGGCGAACGTCGTCAGATGGGTGCACAGGCAGTGCGTGCGATCAACATCGGTCCTGGGACCAACCTGAAACAGAAACAACAAACCCATCATTTGTCTTTTGTAGATGTAGAAATTTACAAACATAAGTAACAAGAACTCGCACTGGTCTATTCTAATTTTACGAATACCTAAACCCAGAGGCGGATCTAGTGGGGGCAGGAGCCCGCCCCCACCCCCTTAAATTTTGTGAGTTATAATTTTATTATATATTATTTTATTTTATTTTATGATCCCTCTCCAAACCTCTCCCAAAGTTTCCTTAGCATTCCGCCTCATGTCATAGGGGCCTCCCCAAATGAAACCATAAATTAAAAAAAACCCTCATAGGTCTGTTGTATATCTAAAACATACATAACAAGGACCCTCATTGGCCTGATGTAGATACAGATATAATAAGTAGAGTACACTCGTAACAAAACATAACAAAACATGGTATCATTTTCATCGTCTACCAATGCATAATATAAAACCAACTACACCTTTATGAAAATCGCGTCTTTTCTTTATGAACAAACACGCTGCGATGCATTTACTTCAAGACTGTTACCACCAGAGCACTGGGATGGTGAAAACCAACGTTCACAGGTTGAGGTTACACTCAACAGCTATGGTTAAATAATTAAATCTATCTCTGCAAGTTCTTACATGACATCCCTTGGTATCCCACTGTTCCGTGGCCTCGTCGAAGAAGTAGCATCCAGTCACATATATCCTGGTTTTGTAGCTGGTCGTGAACTTCTTGTCCGAGTCGTCTTTAGGGTCTAGAGCTGGGATGGAATCGCAGTCAGTGAAGTTCCTGTCCTGGTCTTCGGGTTTCAGCTGTCGGACCCCGATATAGACCTTCCCCGTGAAGTCGTTCACCTGCTCGTCAGTCAGGTAGTACGAGTAGCGGAACTTGTCGTTTGGATCTGGAAGAGAAAAAACACCCGTAAGAATTAAAGTGGCAGACCCTAGTTTCAACCCGTGAAAATGGACAGTAAATTTGGTTAATCTACAAACCTGTGACACATTTGGATAAAGTTACAATAGAGTGAAACAAGAGTCTGTGACGCTGAAATGGGGAAATATTCTTTAAAAATAGGCTAAATCTCGTTTCTATAACTATTACTTCTGTGTAGTTATTATTGTGTAGTTTTGAAACAAATTAAAATATGCATTTTGTGGTATTAGAAACACCAGGATGACCAGAAGCACTTCGGATGTACTAAACATTGAAATTTAAGTAATGTCTGATTTTAATTATCAAAAGACAGAACTAATAGTGAAAAAAATACGACACAGTGTTTAAAAATCTACATGCGTGTTACTTTAAGTATTTCTTGTTTGCTTACCTCCGCCTGCCACAACCTTGGGAATGGTCCCCACGAAGTCACATCCACCAGGTCCCTGGAACGGAAACTTGCCGAATTTCACAGCCACTAACAGCTGGACGTTTTTGTCGCCCAGGTCAAACTCAATGTGCACCGACGATTTCTTTTCCCTGATTTCCGTCCTGTGGACGAAGAAGTCGTTGTCCGGCCCGACAAGCGGGTTGTTGGTGGTGAAGTCCAGACGTGGGGTGTTGATGTCCCTGGGGATGAAGATGTCGAATGGGAGTAAGGTGTTTGTCACGGGTATTTCCAAGCCCGTGTTGGTGTTGAGAACCGATATGGAAACGAAGCTCGTTGTCTCGCCCAGTAGTTTGCTTGACTCGGCGAATCTCCCCGCATGGTTGTTAGTTTTGGAGATCTGAAAAAAATAGTATTTATATAACGAGACGTGATATCATGTTAAGTATATTTTGATATCTAACCTGAAACGTGAATGAACTAAAATATGGGACATAACATATGGGATTTGTTGTTTTGTTGTTGCAATCATGATGAAATTGACTTAACGTAGTATTTTGTTTTAGAAATATTATTTGAAACATTGTTTGAATACTTACTTAATTACTTTTTTCATTATTATTCATTTACATATTTCATTCATTATTGAATTTTCAAAGATCATCTTCACTAATTTTCTAAATTTTAATATTTCTGGGCTTATTAATATCCTACATACCGCAATACTGTACTACAAATCAGAGAAAAAAATCAATATTCCACATTATGCAGGGGCTTATCCAGTACTTGTAATGGGGGTGTGGGTGGGGCTGGGGATGGTGTCACAAAATTCTTAAAATGGCAAGTTTGAATTAGCCGATGTCAGATGAGCCGATCTATCAAAAGCAGCGAAATCTGTAGAAACCTTTGAAAGAAAGATCCTCAGAGATTCGTTTTCGGAGCAGTTTGGTGTTCTGTGTAGAGTGCATGATGAATATAAAAACTAAATGTCATAAAAAGGGCAATTCAAACGGCCTGGTGGTCACGGGGCCTCTATGACCCCTCCCCTGGACCCACCAATGTGATGTTGATAGTCTACATACCGCGACTGCAATGCTATCTTCGGGCCCCACTTGCCCTCCAGTGAACATGTCGCTGAAGCTTCCAGGAAACGCCATGGTGGCGCCGGTCTTCACTTCCGGTGAGCTGGCATTTGTGGTCGCCTTGGCGTGTGCGGCGAATGTCATGCCGGCCATGCTGCTGACGTGCACGTTGGTGAAGGAGGCGACGATGGTGGTGGTCTTCTGCACGTGTGACTCCCCGGGGATTAACGTCTTCGCCCAGATCGTGTTCACGATCTTCATCGTCTGCGACCGCTTAATCTCAATGTTCTTCGCCTGGGTTACAAAAGGCAGGAATCAAAGTTTAACTTTGGTCTGTTTATCGATACCATTAGAGGAGTTTGATTTATTAATCATCGGCTATTGGATATGAAGAATTAAAGTTAAAGTTTATTTTGTTTAACGACTCCACAAGAGCACATTAATGTGTTAATCATCGGCTATTGGGTGTCAAACATTTGGTAATTCTGACATATAGTCTTAGAGAGGAAACTCGCTATATCGTTCATTAGTAGCAAGGGAGCATGTATATGCACCATACCACAGACAGGATAGCACATATCACGGCCTTTGTAGCACTGGCTGGATAGACAAATAGCTCAATGGGCCCACCGACGGGGATCGATTCCAGACCAACTGCACATCAACACATGTCTCCAACACATAATGTAATACTACTGATAGCATCTTTAAACATGTCAAACTTTCTTGCATTTTTATTTATTTATTCAACACATTGAGTAATTGGATATTTAAATATGTTAAATATTATTCTTAATTGTATTAACACAGTTTAGGTTTTGTTTGTATTGTTTTGCACGAATGTTAAATAAATAACAGAAGGTTCTTTTTTTTTTCCAACATGAAACATTGTTACCAACGTGGTAATACAGATAATACAAAGGTCTCAGCTCTTGGGTGAATGACACACAGGTCTCTCAGTAGAGTTGACATAGAACCTCATCTTGGGTGAATGACACGCAGGTCTCTCAGTAGAGTTGACATAGAACCTCATCTTGGGTGAATGACACACAGGTCTCTCAGTAGAGTTGACATAGAACCTCATCTTGGGTGAATGACACACAGGTCTCTCAGTAGAGTTGACATAGAACCTCATCTTGGGTGAATGACACGCAGGTCTCTCAGTAGAGTTGACATAGAACCTCATCTTGGGTGAATGACACGCAGGTCTCTCAGTAGAATTGACATAGAACCTCATCTTGGGTGAATGACACGCAGGTCTCTCAGTAGAATTGACATAGAACCTCATCTTGGGTGAATGACACGCAGGTCTCTCAGTAGAGTTGACATAGAACCTCATCTTGGGTGAATGACACGCAGGTCTCTCAGTAGAGTTGACATAGAACCTCATCTTGGGTGAATGACACGCAGGTCTCTCAGTAGAGTTGACATAGAACCTCATCTTGGGTGAATGACACGCAGGTCTCTCAGTAGAGTTGACATAGAACCTCATCTTGGGTGAATGACACGCAGGTCTCTCAGTAGAGTTGACATAGAACCTCATCTTGGGTGAATGACACGCAGGTCTCTCAGTAGAGTTGACATAGAACCTCATCTTGGGTGAATGACACGCAGGTCTCTCAGTAGAGTTGACATAGAACCTCATCTTGGGTGAATGACACGCAGGTCTCTCAGTAGAGTTGACATAGAACCTCATCTTGGGTGAATGACACGCAGGTCTCTCAGTAGAGTTGACATAGAACCTCATCTTGGGTGAATGACACGCAGGTCTCTCAGTAGAGTTGACATAGAACCTCATCTTGGGTGAATGACACGCAGGTCTCTCAGTAGAGTTGACATAGAACCTCATCTTGGGTGAATGACACGCAGGTCTCTCAGTAGAGTTGACATAGAACCTCATCTTGGGTGAATGACACGCAGGTCTCTCAGTAGAGTTGACATAGAACCTCATCTTGGGTGAATGACACGCAGGTCTCTCAGTAGAGTTGACATAGAACCTCATCTTGGGTGAATGACACGCAGGTCTCTCAGTAGAGTTGACATAGAACCTCATCTTGGGTGAATGACACGCAGGTCTCTCAGTAGAGTTGACATAGAACCTCATCTTGGGTGAATGACACGCAGGTCTCTCAGTAGAGTTGACACAGAACCTCATCTTGGGTGAATGACACGCAGGTCTCCCAGTAGAGTTGACACAGAACCTCATCTTGGGTGAATGACACGCAGGTCTCTCAGTAGAGTTGACACAGAACCTCATCTTGGGTGAATGACACGCAGGTCTCTCAGTAGAGTTGACACAGAACCTCATCTTGGGTGAATGACACGCAGGTCTCTCAGTAGAGTTGACACAGAACCTCATCTTGGGTGAATGACACGCAGGTCTCTCAGTAGAGTTGACACAGAACCTCATCTTGGGTGAATGACACGCAGGTCTCTCAGTAGAGTTGACACAGAACCTCATCTTGGGTGAATGACACGCAGGTCTCTCAGTAGAGTTGACAGAGAACCTCATCTTGGGTGGATGACACACAGGTCTCTCAGTAGAGTTGACATAGAACCTCATCTTGGGTGGATGACACACAGGTCTCTCAGTAGAGTTGACATAGAACCTCATCTTGGGTGGATGACACACAGGTCTCTCAGTAGAGTTGACATAGAACCTCATCTTGGGTGAATGACACACAGGTCTCTCAGTAGAGTTGACATAGAACCTCATCTTGGGTGAATGACACACAGGTCTCTCAGTAGAGTTGACATAGAACCTCATCTTGGGTGAATGACACACAGGTCTCTCAGTAGAGTTGACATAGAACCTCATCTTGGGTGAATGACACACAGGTCTCTCAGTAGAGTTGACATAGAACCTCATCTTGGGTGAATGACACACAGGTCTCTCAGTAGAGTTGACATAGAACCTCATCTTGGGTGAATGGCACACAGGTCTCTCAGTAGAGTTGACATAGAACCTCATCTTGGGTGAATGGCACACAGGTCTCTCAGTAGAGTTGACATAGAACCTCATCTTGGGTGAATGGCACACAGGTCTCTCAGTAGAGTTGACATAGAACCTCATCTTGGGTGAATGACACACAGGTCTCTCAGTAGAGTTGACATAGAACCTCATCTTGGGTGAATGACACACAGGTCTCTCAGTAGAGTTGACAGAGAACCTCATCTTGGGTGAATGACACACAGGTCTCTCAGTAGAGTTGACAGAGAACCTCATCTTGGGTGAATGACACACAGGTCTCTCAGTAGAGTTGACATAGAACCTCATCTTGGGTGAATGACACACAGGTCTCTCAGTAGAGTTGACATAGAACCTCATCTTGGGTGAATGACACACAGGTCTCTCAGTAGAGTTGACATAGAACCTCATCTTGGGTGAATGACACACAGGTCTCTCAGTAGAGTTGACATAGAACCTCATCTTGGGTGAATGACACACAGGTCTCTCAGTAGAGTTGACAGAGAACCTCATCTTGGGTGAATGACACACAGGTCTCTCAGTAGAGTTGACAGAGAACCTCATCTTGGGTGAATGACACACAGGTCTCTCAGTAGAGTTGACATAGAACCTCATCTTGGGTGAATGACACACAGGTCTCTCAGTAGAGTTGACATAGAACCTCATCTTGGGTGAATGACACACAGGTCTCTCAGTAGAGTTGACATAGAACCTCATCTTGGGTGAATGACACACAGGTCTCTCAGTAGAGTTGACATTGTCACTGAGAACCTCAGGGGTTCGAACAGCAGAGCTGCTCTCCTTGGGTCCGTCTTTCATGTATAGAAAACGAATGTTTACATGATAACTCTATTTTGACACGTAAAACACCATGGTTTATAGTCCTTAGCTGTTACGTTGGGTGTGTCCTTGACTGGTGTAATTGAGTTTGACACTTAATTGGTCTGATTGCTAGCCCCTAATTAACTAAATACTAAGTTATTGCATAAATGGCAGGTGACAGAATAACAAGTAATTGAATCGTACATGCACAGCTAAATATATCTAATGCATTTGAACAGTGTTGTAAATGTTGCACTATGACAGTATTAATGACTGCTGTCCATGTTGAAAAAACACCATGTACACTGTGGCCATTGCCGTAGGCACACGAGCTTCCACTCCTGTAAGGTGGGGTACAGGCTGATTTTTGCCAATTAAACGAAAATGCCAGAAACATCCATTCATATTAGTATTACTCCCAAACAACTATATAGGGTTAGAAACGAGTCGCTTCGCGTTTTTACATGGATTACAACTAATATTGTCGGCATAAGGATGGAAATATATAGTGTGAAGGCTTATGGCAAGCCTACCCCCACTCCCCACCTTTCCCTCGTCTCGTAAGCTTATGTCAGTTGTAAAAGGTAGGGAAAGGTTTTTATATAGGATATTGATACGCCGGTTGAAAAAATAAATATTGTTTAAACCAAACTGACAAACAGACAGACAGAAAGACAGACAGACTGACAAGCAGTAATATAGAGTTACAAAACGGGTCATTGCATATAAGAGTCTCCTTTTGGCCCATCCGCAACATAACCTCTAAGAACAAACGTCTGACGTTTGAACTGATTAGTAGAGACAAAACGCTATATAATATATAATGTGAACAGCACTGAGCCTAGGAATAACCACTAAATTACACAAGCCTGAATCATTGTGGTAGTCTTAAAGGGACATACCCTAGTTTTTAAACACTAAGGCATATTATTTACTATTAGAGCCGTTTGATAACTGAAATCATATTTTACTTAGACTATTGTTTTGTTTATCCATATCCGTACATTCGAAGTGTTTTTGGTCATCCTGGTGTTTTTAATATCACAGAATGCATTTCTCACGTTTTAAAAACGCACGTGCGTCTGAGAAGTAACAGTTATGGAGTCGAGTTTTAGTCTATTTTAGAGGGTATTTCACCATTTCAAAGTCACAGACTCATGCTTCACTAAATTGTAACTCTATCTAAATGTGTTACAGGTTTGTAGATTAACTAAACTTAGTGTTAATTTTCACGGGTTGAAACTAGGGTCTGTCTCTTTAACATTATTTGCAATGAAGAGAATGTCCCGGATGGCATGAAAACGAGATCCTTATATAAATGGCCCAAATACTAACCACTTCTCGCTGGTATCGGGCATGAACCAACATGGTTTGTTGGAACTCTGCTTCTTCCAACGTCCACGCGTTGATGGCTGTAAACAAACGAAATCATACTTTACGAGAGATCTTTAAATCTAGTACCAAACCTGGCTCCCATCACTCAACGAGAGCAATATTTAGCTCCACTTAGCATGTGAGTGGGGTTTTTTTTAAATATTACAAAAGGATTAAGTATCAAATCTCAATTAATTAATTCATTAATTTTAACCTATTTTCGTAATTATATCCAATTAAGGTTGAAGCACGCTGTCTTGAGCACACGTCTCAGCTCTCTGAGGCTGTATGTCTAGGACAGTGGGTTAGTTATTAGTGGTTAGTGCGAGAGCAGAGGGTGTAGTGGTCTTGCACCTACCTACTGAATCGTTAAAATTCGCTCTGGGTGGGAGCCTGTATCGGGCTGCGAACCCAGTACAGACCAGCCTTATGTCCGGTGGCTTAACCACGACACCACCATATGCTTTAATATCTAAAATGGCTCCCTATAATATTAAGTTAGGAAAGCAATTAATCACTCCCCTCAGTTGTTTTTACGGCGAGGTCTGTAGTACAAAAATCCCAGTCTGGAGCTCGTCGCGGTAAGACGTGTTTGTTTCGCTTGTGCACACTGCACGTGCTTTCGCGGCTCGACTTGGGGATCCTTCACTTCGTTGTTTTTGTCAGCGAAGTGAAGTTTTCTACTGGGATGTATGCGGCAATTGGAACTGATTGAACGCTGGAACGCTTCTCGTTTCGACAGTCTGCACCACCAGGTTGGATTCTTTTTTAGCGAGATTCATTGCCTCCACGTCATTTCTCCGTCTGACTATGTTGACTTGGTTTTTTTCGTGACTCGTATGACGGCCATTCTGCAAAACGCCACTGTTGTTCGCGTTTAGTCTCTACTTGTCCGAGCCTGTCCTAGCAGCACTGGAAGATTGACCGGCCCACTCTAAGAAGAAATAGGAAGCGGGATCGGCCCCTACTACTCTTTTCTAGACTTTACTTTGTTTTATTGTGATACCATCTCGTATCCTCCGGAGTCGGGCCCGTCCGCACCACTATACCAACCCATGACGACTGGACTATACCCTAGTCTTATTCTCTCTCGTTCAGACGGATCCGGTTTCTCAAGATCTTTATTTCAGCACAGCACTACACCTTCAACGTCTATTGACTGTCAATCTAGGGGTTTTCTTGACGGGATGCAACCCATCTCGTCCCTATAAGCTGTGCACCCTAACGGCCTTCACGAGGCCACTCACGTGGACATATAGATCGGACTTTAAACTTTTGGACCTTCGTTCAAAAGTTTATGTCCAAATTACTTTCTTTCTTTTTTTTAAATATTATTAAATATCTTCTTTCTCTTATTTATTTTTGGACTGTCCTAAAATGCTCCAAATTATATAAATATTCCACCGAGCAGTCAATTCTTTTTATTTTTGGCTTGTAATTTGTTTTGTTTATTAACTTATTGTCTATTAACTTTTTTACTAATTGGTATTTTCAAAATTCTGCCCATTTCAACTCTACCCCCCCCCCCCCCCCACCTCCATCCCGATCTGATCTAATTTCTTTTTGACCATCCGATCTAATCTAGCGACCAAATTTAATGAGTAGAATTTTCTTTATTAATTATATTAATTAGAGATGTGCATCAAAATTTTAAAGGCCCACTATTTAATTTTTGGATGTAAATTTCATAATTGTCCGCTTAATTCTTTTTTCTGTCCCGGGACAAGCCCCTGGCTATCCAAAGACAGGCCCCGGGACGGACATGCTCGAAACTCTAGTGGTATATGAGCATGATAAAATTATTCGCACTCGCACAAAATAGCAGTGTACTCAGTAATTTGTTACTAACGATGCTCAAATAATTGTGTTACTATTCTATTCATTTATTGAAATAATAACTGGTTACTACTGACTCTGCCATTACCATGACAAATTTTCTGGGGCAATAAACTATGCAAAAAAATAAAATAAATCATAATAATTTATTACTAATCGGATACTCAGATAATCATTGCAACTCACGATAATCTTCATTGTCCAAATTGGTATCGAGGATAAAGAACTCGGGTTTAGACTGGTCCTCCAAGTACTCGCTCAGGATCGCGTGTTTCATGTTGAATGCAGCGGCCTGTTAAAATCAGGGATACGATTATATTTATAATACAATTTAACTTTCACACCTGTTGCAAGATGGAGTAACAATAATAGAGAATCAATTCAGTATAATGGTAAACACTTTTTTAAAAACTCCATATTACGTTAACTGTATTTAAGAAACAAACAATGTTACTACTGAAATGTCATTTTATTAACAAGAAAACACACACACACACACACACAATTTAAAAAAATAAAACGCATGCACACCCACCTACGGTCTAAGAATGGTATCACTACTATGGTAGTGAGAACTCGTGCATAAGTATGTACACAATTATTTATATATTAAACAAAATGAAATGCGCCCTTGCTTAACGGCACCTGATCACATGCAGGGCTATTTGATGTTTAACTTACTATAGGAAAATATATTTTGACACACGGTGTATATAGGTGTCCATCCAACAATACTGCTACTTTTAATCAACATTAACGACACGTCTACGAAAAGGCTCTGGTAATAACCTCTACTGACACACGGTGTATATAGGTGTCCATGCAACAATACTACTATTTTTAATCAACATTAAAGACACGTCAACGAAAAGGCTCTGGTAATAACCTCTATTGACACACGGTGTATATAGGTGTCCATGCAACAATACTGCTATTTTTAATCAACATTAAAGACACGTCGACGAAAAGGCTCTGGTAATAACCTCTATTGACACACGGTGTATGCAACAATACTGCTATTTTTAATCAACATGAAAGACACGTCTACGAAAAGGTTCTGGTTGCTGTTCAGGAAGTTGTGACGTACATTAGACGTGCAAGTTATGACGTCCATGATGGCCAGTGACGCGGTTTTCAGTTGTTCGAACGAGATATCCATGTTGAGCAGCTGTTGAGCCATCTCCAGACCTTTCTCAGACCCCATCTCCTGCATCGAGAGAAGAAACCCGATCAGCTAGCAGCATCAACACCAAAAACACGTTTACAAAACCCAATCTTACCGAATGTATTTACTGAAATCACTACACATGGAAACACTGGCGTGTGAAGATGAACGCTGAGTAAGTAAATACGTTTTGTTATTAGACGAGTTGGAAATATAAACATCAGACCCAAGTTCAGCCAGCGAACGTTTCGATAACATTCGTGTTCACTGTGTATGAGTTATGTACCTAGCTCTTTCTCCCAGTATATTGGTTTAAACAAACACACCCACTAAACCTGGATAGTCCCTCTATGTGTTCACTATGTACCCAGCTCTTTCTACCAGTCCCAGTGTATTGGTTTAAACAAACACACCCACTAAACCTGATAGTCCCTCTATAGTCCCTCTATGTGTTCACTGTAAACAAACACACCCACTATGGAGTCCCTCTATGAGCTATGTGTTCACTGTGTATGAGTTATGTACCCAGCTCTTTCTCCCAGTGTATTGGTTTAAACAAACACACCCACTAAACCTGGATAGTCCCTCTATGTGTTCACTGTGTATGAGTTATGTACCCAGCTCTTTCTCCCAGTGTATTGGTTTAAACAAACACACCCACTAAACCTGGATAGTCCCTCTATGTGTTCACTGTGTATGAGTTATGTACCCAGCTCTTTCTCCCAGTATATTGGTTTAAACAAACACACCCACTAAACCTGGATAGTCCCTCTATGTGTTCACTGTGTATGAGTTATGTACCCAGCTCTTTCTCCCAGTGTATTGGTTTAAACAAACACACCCACTAAACCTGGATAGTCCCTATGTGTTATGTGTTCACTGTGTATGAGTTATGTACCCAGCTCTTTCTCCCAGTGTATTGGTTTAAACAAACACACCCACTAAACCTGGATAGTCCCCCTCTATGTGTTCACTGTGTATGAGTTATGTACCCAGCTCTTTCTCCCAGTATATTGGTTTAAACAAACACACCCACTAAACCTGGATAGTCCCTCTATGTGTTCACTGTGTATGAGTTATGTACCCAGCTCTTTCTCCCAGTGTATTGGTTTAAACAAACACACCCACCACTGGATAGTCCCTCTATGTGTTCACTGTGTATGAGTTATGTACCTAGCTCTTTCTAGTGTATTGGTTTCACCCAGTAAACCTGGATAGTCCTCTACTGTTCACTGTGTATCCACTCTATGTACCCAGCTCTTTCTCCCAGTGTATTGGTTTAAACAAACACACCCACTAAACCTGGATAGTCCCTCTATGTGTTCACTGTGTATGAGTTATGTACCCAGCTCTTTCTCCCAGTGTATTGGTTTAAACAAACACACCCACTAAACCTGGATAGTCCCTCTATGTGTTCACTGTGTATGAGTTATGTACCTAGCTCTTTCTCCCAGTATATTGGTTTAAACAAACACACCCACTAAACCTGGATAGTCCCTCTATGTGTTCACTGTGTATGAGTTATGTACCCAGCTCTTTCTCCCAGTGTATTGGTTTAAACAAACACACCCACTAAACCTGGATAGTCCCTCTATGTGTTCACTGTGTATGAGTTATGTACCCAGCTCTTTCTCCCAGTGTATTGGTTTAAACAAACACACCCACTAAACCTGGATAGTCCCTCTATGTGTTCACTGTGTATGAGTTATGTGTTCACTGTGTATGAGCTATGTACCCAGCTCTTTCTCCCAGTGTATTGGTTTAAACAAACACACCCACTAAACCTGGATAGTCCCTCTATGTGTTCACTGTGTATGAGTTATGTACCCAGCTCTTTCTCCCAGTGTATTGGTTTAAACAAACACACCCACTAAACCTGGATAGTCCCTCTATGTGTTCACTGTGTATGAGTTATGTACCCAGCTCTTTCTCCCAGTGTATTGGTTTAAACAAACACACCCACTAAACCTGGATAGTCCCTCTATGTGTTCACTGTGTATGAGTTATGTACCTAGCTCTTTCTCCCAGTGTATTGGTTTAAACAAACACACCCACTAAACCTGGATAGTCCCTCTATGTGTTCACTGTGTATGAGTTATGTACCCAGCTCTTTCTCCCAGTATATTGGTTTAAACAAACACACCCACTAAACCTGGATAGTCCCTCTATGTGTTCACTGTGTATGAGTTATGTACCTAGCTCTTTCTCCCAGTGTATTGGTTTAAACAAACACACCCACTAAACCTGGATAGTCCCTCTATGTGTTCACTGTGTATGAGTTATGTACCTAGCTCTTTCTCCCAGTATATTGGTTTAAACAAACACACCCACTAAACCTGGATAGTCCCTCTATGTGTTCACTGTGTATGAGTTATGTACCTAGCTCTTTGTCCCAGTATATTGGTTTAAACAAACAAACCCACTAAACCTGGATAGTCCCTCTATGTGTTCACTGTGTATGAGTTATGTACCCAGCTCTTTCTCCCAGTATATTGGTTTAAACAAACACACCCACTAAACCTGGATAGTCCCTCTATGTGTTCACTGTGTATGAGTTATGTACCCAGCTCTTTCTCCCAGTGTATTGGTTTAAACAAACACACCCACTAAACCTGGATAGTCCCTCTATGTGTTCACTGTGTATGAGTTATGTGTTCACTGTGTATGAGTTATGTACCCAGCTCTTTCTCCCAGTATATTGGTTTAAACAAACACACCCACTAAACCTGGATAGTCCCTCTATGTGTTCACTGTGTATGAGTTATGTACCTAGCTCTTTCTCCCAGTGTATTGGTTTAAACAAACACACCCACTAAACCTGGATAGTCCCGCTATGTGTTCACTGTGTATGAGTTATGTGTCCACTGTGTATGAGTTATGTACCCAGCTCTTTCTCCCAGTATATTGGTTTAAACAAACACACCCACTAAACCTGGATAGTCCCTCTATGTGTTCACTGTGTATGAGCTATGTACCCAGCTCTTTCTCCCAGTGTATTGGTTTAAACAAACACACCCACTAAACCTGGATAGTCCCTCTATGTGTTCACTGTGTATGAGCTATATACCCAGCTCTTTCTCCCAGTATATTGGTTTAAACAAACACACCCACTAAACCTGGATAGTCCCTCTATGTGTTCACTGTGTATGAGTTATGTACCCAGCTCTTTCTCCCAGTGTATTGGTTTAAACAAACACACCCACTAAACCTGGATAGTCCCTCTATGTGTTCACTGTCTATGAGCTATGTGTTCACTGTGTATGAGCTACCCAGCTCTTTCTCCCAGTGTATTGGTTTAAACAAACACACCCACTAAACCTGGATAGTCCCTCTATGTGTTCACTGTGTATGAGTTATGTACCCAGCTCTTTCTCCCAGTGTATTGGTTTAAACAAACACACCCACTAAACCTGGATAGTCCCTCTATGTGTTCACTGTGTATGAGTTATGTACCCAGCTCTTTCTCCCAGTGTATTGGTTTAAACAAACACACCCACTAAACCTGGATAGTCCCTCTATGTGTTCACTGTGTATGAGTTATGTACCCAGCTCTTTCTCCCAGTATATTGGTTTAAACAAACACACCCACTAAACCTGGATAGTCCCTCTATGTGTTCACTGTGTATGAGCTATGTGTTCACTGTGTATGAGTTATGTACCCAGCTCTTTCTCCCAGTGTATTGGTTTAAACAAACACACCCACTAAACCTGGATAGTCCCCTATGTGTTCACTCTATGAGCTATGTGTTCACTGTGTATGAGTTATGTACCCAGCTCTTTCTCCCAGTATATTGGTTTAAACAAACACACCCACTAAACCTGGATAGTCCCTCTATGTGTTCACTCTAAACCTGGATAGTCCCTCTATGTGTTCACTGTGTATGAGTTATGTACCTAGCTCTTTCTCCCAGTATATTGGTTTAAACAAACACACCCACTAAACCTGGATAGTCCCTCTATGTGTTCACTGTGTATGAGTTATATACCCAGCTCTTTCTCCCAGTATATTGGTTTACCCAGCTCTTTCTCCCAGTGATATTGGTTTAAACAAACACACCCACTAAACCTGGATAGTCCCTCTATGTGGTCACTCTATGAGCTATGTGTTCACTGTGTATGAGTTATGTACCCAGCTCTTTCTCCCAGTATATTGGTTTAAACAAACACACCCACTAAACCTGGATAGTCCCTCTATGTGTTCACTGTGTATGAGTTATGTACCTAGCTCTTTCTCCCAGTATATTGGTTTAAACAAACACACCCACTAAACCTGGATAGTCCCTCTATGTGTTCACTGTGTATGAGTTATGTACCTAGCTCTTTCTCCCAGTGTATTGGTTTAAACAAACACACCCACTAAACCTGGATAGTCCACCTATGTGTTCACTGTGTATTAGTTATGTACCCAGCTCTTTCTCCCAGTGTATTGGTTTAAACAAACACACCCACTAAACCTGGATAGTCCCTCTATGTGTTCACTGTGTATGAGTTATGTACCCAGCTCTTTCTCCCAGTGTATTGGTTTAAACAAACACACCCACTAAACCTGGATAGTCCCTCTATGTGTTCACTGTGTATGAGTTATGTACCCAGCTCTTTCTCCCAGTATATTGGTTTAAACAAACACACCCACTAAACCTGGATAGTCCCTCTATGTGTTCACTGTGTATGAGTTATGTACCCAGCTCTTTCTCCCAGTGTATTGGTTTAAACAAACACACCCACTAAACCTGGATAGTCCCTCTATGTGTTCACTGTGTATGAGTTATGTACCCAGCTCTTTCTCCCAGTATATTGGTTTAAACAAACACACCCACTAAACCTGGATAGTCCCTCTATGTGTTCACTGTGTATGAGTTATGTACCTAGCTCTTTCTCCCAGTATATTGGTTTAAACAAACACACCCACTAAACCACTGTGTATGAGTATATGTACCCAGCTCTTTCTCCCAGTATATTGGTTTAAACAAACACACCCACTAAACCTGGATAGTCCCTCTATGTGTTCACTGTGTATGAGTTATGTACCCAGCTCTTTCTCCCAGTGTATTGGTTTAAACAAACACACCCACTAAACCTGGATAGTCCCTCTATGTGTTCACTGTGTATGAGCCATGTATCCAGCTCTTTCTCCCAGTGTATTGGTTTAAACAAACACACCCACTAAACCTGGATAGTCCCTCTATGTGTTCACTGTGTATATCTAGCTCTTTCTCCCAGTATATTGGTTTAAACAAACACACCCACTAAACCTGGATACCTATGTGTTCAGATCTAGCTCTTTCTCCCAGTATATTGGTTTAAACAAACACACCCACTAAACCTGGATAGTCCCTCTATGTGTTCACTGTGTATGAGTTATGTACCTAGCTCTTTCTCCCAGTGCATTGGTTTAAACAAACACACCCACTAAACCTGGATAGTCCCTCTATGTGTTCACTGTGTATGAGTTATGTACCTAGCTCTTTCTCCCAGTATATTGGTTTAAACAAACACACCCACTAAACCTGGATAGTCCCTCTATGTGTTCACTGTGTATGAGTTATGTACCTAGCTCTTTCTCCCAGTGTATTGGTTTAAACAAACACACGCCTTCGTACACTCGCTGGAGAACTGCGCATTCGACGAGATGCACGTGGACACCTGCTCCATGGCTGACACGTCAGACGTGGACACGTTGGCACAGCCCTCTATGGCGGCGGCACGGATCTGGAGGAATAGACACAACATGGCGGGTTAGTCTAGAAATCATCTGACGAGGAAGTGACGGTCCTAGTGATTCTAGTGGTGTTGGCCGTGGTGATGGTGACAACAAATTATTTTAGAAACCATCTGATAGTGTAGTCGTGATCGTATTATTGGTAATGGTTGTGGTGGTGGTATTATTAATAGTAGCAGCATGCGGGGATGATGGAGGTATGTAAGCTGTTGTGTTAATAAATCTGACAAAATCATGCAGGAAATCTGCTACATTTCCCATTAGCAGCAAGGGATACATACATGACAACATACCATGGCTTTTCATATAACAGTCGTGGGAACCTGATTGGGACGGGGGAAACCAATCAGAGAATGGGTCTACCCAAGGGGTTCGATCCTACAACCAAAGCACCCCAGGCGAGCGTTATATCGACTGACCTAGATTCTGTATGAACCCACCTGAGCTCTGGCGTCTGCTTCTCTCAGTGCTTTCTGCCTCATCGCCTCATCGTACTCTCCCTGGAAACAAGAAAGAACACTCACTAAACACTGACAGCCATCTCCACCTACAACATGATAATGTGTGATTTACAAAATCAAACTTTGCTACTTAGTAATGCCAAAGTTGTCTGAAACAGCGTTACATTCAGACGCGTCACCCTAGGATGAGAGTGGGTAGTTGGGTGTTTAGGTGGGGGTTTTGGCAGTCAAATAACCCTCCTTTGGCATTTATTCACCGCTTTTCCTTGACACCCTTCCCCCCCCCCCCCCCCCCCCCCATATTAGATATAAAATGTATTAGTTGATTATAAAAACGAAACCTTTAGAAATTCTCGTTGACGACCATAAACATGTTTCATTTTGAACTAAATAACATTCAAAATTTTGTGAAGAGGTATAATTAATGTCCACTGTAAATGAAAGGTATGAAATGAATGAATGAATGAACGAATGAATGAATGAATGTTTAATGACACCCCAGCACAACAATTCACGTCGACTAATGGGTGTCAAATATTATAATCAACCAATTTTCGAAATATTATCCTGTACTATCAAATACAAAGCTATGAATGTGTTTTGTAACAATGAAAAACCAAACATGAAGTTTAAAATCTCACCAATTCAAAAGCTCCCGATCGCTTCTCCCCATCAATACCAAGTAGCGAGGGTTCTAGGTTCGCGCCCACTAAAATACCTTTATACTCTGTAAAACACAACACGCCAGGTTCACGCAAATATAGTGGCATTTTTTTCAGTGTTGAATAAAATAGAAATATTCTTGCTTTATTGACGGTGACCATGTACATAGTTAATAAACTTAAATTACTATTCTGACACCTCATATTTTCTTCGTTTTAGAAGTAAGAACACATTATACATCTGTCTTTACTGACGTTAACATTAGCATTTACTATGTAAACATAACATTAGGAAATATGTATTTAACACTTTTGGAAACATATAATTAAATATATCTAATTGTAGATGCAACGACCCAATTGAGAATGACATAATAAAAACTATGATGTTCCGTTTATATACACTTTGTCCCAATCACAGTAAAAGACGTCTTACCAAAAAATACATTTTATATTTTCCTGTTAAATGCAAAATTAATATTTTATTTACATACATAAAGCAGTTACAATTTTCAAAGAACACATTATTTGCACATCTGGTAGTGCTCAGACACTAAACTTTAATTGTATATCAGATAGTATATTGTTGTACTTCAGTGTCAGTTGTATTACTATTGTAGTTAACAATAATTCCACAGTTAATGGATAATTTAAAAATATATATATTAATTGTTATGACCACACTAAATTGACGTTCATACACCATTTACCGAATCATGCGTTTAGTCCACCATTTTGAAAACCATGCACTGAATCCCCATGTATAAAGCCATGCGCTCAATTAACTATTTTCAAACCATGCGTTTAATTCACTATTTCCAAACCATGCGTTTAATCCACTATTTTCAAACCATGCGTTTAATCCACCATTTTCAAACCATACGTTTAATCCACCATTTTCTAAAACCATGCATTTAATCCACCATTTATAATTCCATGCATTTAATCCACCAGTTACAAAACCATGTTTTTAATCCACCATATACAAAACCATGCGTTTAATCCATCATTTTCAAAACCATACGTTTAAACCCGGTTTACAATACTATGCACAGACACCATGCCTTATCATACACTGATCATTCACGTTAGTACACTATCGAGTAAACTGGATAGCCTCGTGTACTACAATGTATCATGCAGAATACACGATACTAACAACAGGGGCGATAACCATTTTATCCTATAGTAAAACACCTTACTGAGTGGAGATTGTTTAATGGCTGAAACGAAGTATTTTCTTTAAAAAATGTCATTACAGCATGTTCATGTTATACCTGTACATTGTAAATATCTTGTTATTAGCCAAACTAATAGGGGAATTGTCACTGGTTGCTGCCATTTTACACCAACACTACTACACTCATATTTTATGTCTGATTGTTAAATAGTAGCACTCAAATGTGTACAAAAATAAATATATATACTTATCTACAGAAGTGTAATGCAATATTCAGTAGGTTGTGTTTTAACATATGCGTCAGTTAGCTTAAGTGTTAAAATAAAACTGATTTGGCATGTATCACATTCAAAATGTTTTATTTATTTTCATGTACGACTGTTTGTACAGACATATTTATTGGATATGCCAATTTTAAGATAATAATATAATATTAAACATTTAAATACATTTTGTTCCATGTACGTTTCTTTCAATATTAATTAGATACAGAAAAGTAATTTAAATGTCTGCATTTTCAAATGAACACAGTCTTTCGAAGTGGATACAGAATCTGAACAACAAAACCGTAATACATGGTCAAGGCTGTATCTCTGCATAATATAGAGTCGGGTGGGTAGTGCCTCGTCTACAGGAGGACAGCCACTACCAAGGAGATCCTTTACTGGAGATTTTAATCCGCAATAAAGAGGACTGCCTCTCTAGACTAGTTTACTAAATCAAAACTCCATTGTCCGATTCAAGGTGGAATTTTAAAATAAATATGGAATGTCGAAGTTAAGATGGAATTCCGAACTGAACATGGATTTTTGAAGATGAAAATATCAGAGGGAATTTTGAAGTGAATATGGTATTTTGACGTGAAGATGAAATTTCGAAGAGGAAATTAATTTTTATAGTGAGCAAGGAACTTTCAAAGAGAATATGGAATTTCAAAGAGAATGTGGAATTTCGAAGAGAAAATGAAATTTTGACTTGGGGATGGAATTCCTTAAGATGACGTAATGTCGACTATGGAGTATGACGTCATGCGAGTTAGTTGAACAGACGACATCAGCATGCGAACCTGTCTGGACCAGCCTACTTTCACTGTTGAGGATGGAACCGATATCGGAGTAGATTTCCGTGACGATTCGCTGGATACCCTCCGCCTTGATTCGGTCCAGTTCGGACATCTTGTCTTCGATATCCCGCTCCGTGAGGAACTTGATCTCGGGGCGGTTCATCGGGGTCACCTGCAGCAGACGACAGGTGCGCAACGTAAAAAACTCAACTCATTTACATAATAAACAGACTCATATCTTCTAGTAATAATAATAATAATAACAATAATAATAATAATAGTGTCATCAAAGTGGAACAGATCTTAATCTAAATTGATTTCTTACTTAAGTATCATGTAATAGAAAGCGAATATCATGTGAGTAAAATTGTAATCCAGACGACTATATTTCTATATTATAACTGTTTAATTAAGTATTGCATCACAGACCCATAGGAATGATATCTAGAATGGGGGGACACAACCTCTAGTGGAGGATCACTGCCTCTATATTTATAACTATAGTTACATTTTCGTCCTCCAATGAGAGGACAAGCTCACCCCCCCCCCCCCCCCCCACCCCCCAACTGCCCCCTCCCCTCCCCCCGCCTTATTCCTACGGGCCTGCATATTATAATACATAGTTTACTGTGTTCAGCTCTGGACGTTTCACAAAACTGTAGTCTCCAGTGTTCGAATCTCCATCGTTCGTTCTGTTAGAACTATGAAAAGGACAGCTAAAACACGCGTAGCTGTGAGAGAGAGCTAAAAACACGAGTTCTGTGAGAGAGCTAAAACATGGGTAGCTGTGAGATAGCTAAAACACGAGTTCTGTGAGACAGCTAAAACACGAGTGGCTGTGAGACAGCTAAACACGTGTACTGTGAGACAGCCAAAACACGAATTCTGTGAGACAGCTAAAACACGAGTGTCTGTGAGACCGCTAAAACACGAATAGCTGTGAGACAGCTAAAACACGAGTGGCTGTGATACCGCTAAAACACGAGTACTGTGAGACAGGAGAGTCACCTTGATTCGAGCTATCTTGAAGGTCGTCACCGCCTCGAGGGAATCCATCACCTTGACGAAGATGTCCTCGTTGTAGTCGTCGTACGGCGAGCCCAGAGGCAGGTCCACGTGGATGTCGCCGGGTTTGTTCGTCTTGGTCAGCTGGTATTCCATATAGTTGTCCTTGTGCATGACTGCAAGAGAAACGACGAGATGGTCTTCAGTATACAGTATATAGGTCATGGCCTACATAGGGTCCTCGTGTACCCCACCCCACAACTATACTACACTATGTTTCGTAGACGCCCTGGTGTGTCCTGAATACAAAACTAACTGTAAACAGTGAAATAATCGCCATCCACTTCTCATTTGTCACCAGTGTTTGAGAGTACAATCTTTTCGTTGACGTCAAGCCATAATATGTACCTTCTAATTTTTGTTTACCTGTTTGTGAAATTTGAAAATATCTTTCCACTTAGGTCTTGTAGAGAGTTTTGATTTCCAATAAGATCACTTTTTTAAAAACTATTTTGTCCAGAAATGGAAATTCAGTGATGAAGCGGTCAACATATCATAGACGATGTATGTGATTCCTGGAGGTCTTTGTGATTTTTCTCAAAGATAGGTTGGGGTTGGGGTTTGGGGTTGGGGGCTGGGGGCTGGGACTAGGGGCTGGGGCTGGGGCTGGGGCTGGGGGCTGCGGGCTGGGGCTGGGGCTGGGGCTGGGGGCTGCGGGCTGGGGCTAGGGGCTGGGGGCTGGGGCTGGGGGCTGGGGCTGGGGCTGGGGCTGGGGCTGCGGGCTGGGGCTAGGGGCTGGGGCTGGGGGTTGGGGCTGGGCTGGTGGTCGGTGCTGGGGGTTGGGACTGGGGCTGGGGCTGAGAGCTGGGGATGGGGCTGGAGGTTAAGGTTGGGGCTGGGGTTGGGGCTGGGGGTCGGGGCTGGGGTTGAGGCTGGTACTAGGGGTTGAGGCTGGGACTGGGGGTTGGGGATGGGGGTTGGGGCTGGGACTGGGGCTGGGGCTGGTGGTCGGGGCTGGGAGTGTCAGACTACTCACTGTAGTACTTGTACTCGATGATGTTCTGTTCGTCTTGCCACCCATTGCAGGAGATGGTGAACGGCTTGTCCTGACCCCAGGTCACGGTTCCTGTCAGCGGGGTCACGGTACACGTCCCCGGGACCGGCGGCTCGTTGAGTTTAATCTGGGTATACACCGCCCCCCACTCCGCATCTCCCACCTTCCTGATGTTACACTCAAACACGTACTGCTTCACTTCCGGTTGGATGGCAAACAGATCCGGCTGGATGGATATCTGCTCCGATTTGATTCCTGTAGGCAGTCAAAGAAATGTATTCTTTTTACGGATTCATGAACCACTTCCTGGAGGGTACGGTATCATGGTTATATTATAATTTCGAGTAAACCTCTTACGTAAAGCACAGAAGCACAATATCTTAGTAAAAGTGATATTAAAGTCAACCTAGAAAACAAATTAATGTGGAAGTTACAGGAAGTCTTTCCGATTCTCAGGATATCTTTAGAACAACATACTAATCCTAAAAGTAATATTAGAAAACAAATTTTTAATAATATTAATTGCACGCACACGCAGTATAAACAACGCTCATGTTTTGGTAAATGTTTCAGAGACATTACTATCCTGGATCAAATGCAGGCCCTACTGTCATCATGGGTATTCTGCAGCAAATACAGGCTCTGTTGTTCATTGGTCTCACACTGTGGGTATTCTCCTGCAAATACAGGCCCTATGATCATACTCCATACTCCGTCTTCTTGGCAAATTGCGTGAAACCTAATGAACGCAGCTTATTGCGCACTGCGCAACTTGGCGCTAAACATTCAACAGCAGCATTTAGCGACCGCAATGTTGAAAACACATATATAACTACACGTGAGAACATGACAACCAGTACATAGTTAAACTGTTACCTTTTTTCTAGTCTTATTTATAGAACTAAGAAAGTAAACATTTTACAATATGATAAAAATATCAATGTGTTATGATTAATCTGTAATTTCAATATTAAATATTATGTCACTTTTTTCTGTTTTATTACGTGGAATGCTTTTCTGTTAAATTTTTATTTTTATTCACCGTGACAATCATAAAATGTAATGAAATTTAATTTACAAAAATACTTGTAAATCTTGTTACCTCAAACCAACTTATGTATTCGCGCGCGCGCGCGCGTGTGTGTGTGTGTGTGTGTGTGTGTGTGTGTTTCTGTGTGTGTGTAGTCTTAGCGAGGAAACCCGCTACATTTTTTACATTAGTAGCAAGGGATCTTTTATATGCACCATCCTACAGACAAGATAGCACATACCACGGCCTTTCATATACCAGTGGTACACACGCCAAGCAGGCATACGACTCGTAGATCAAATACATTTTCACCTTGAGAAAACGTGAATGTAATAGTTTCTTTGTGTGTGTCTGTGTGCGTGCGTGCGTGCGTGTGTGTGCGTGTATCACAATCTAATTAGTATTCAGTTTATTAGTATTATATTAACCATACATGCGTTATCTATATTAAACTATGACAAATACTGTCATGCAAAATTATATGTCTATATGATATGTATATAAATAAATAAAATAACTATATCACTGTAACTAACTGGAAAATTGAAAAAATAAAGAAGATAATAAATGAGTATATAGTTTTATGTCATACATGAGAAATAGCGAATTAGTTCATATTTAAAATAAGGTACGATTAAAATGTATAGTGGGCGAAGAGAAAACAAAACCATGTTACCAGATTATTGGAGAACAAGCAAAAGATGTCATATTTAAAGCATGAAAAGGCTTCCTTTTTATTTTACCATTTTATAATTTATCACATTTACACTGTTAGAGATGTAAGAAAAATATTCAAAAGAATGTCTTAAACTTGACCATCAACATAATTATAGTCTTACATGATGCAGGCTTGTTTTGTCTTAGAGAGCAAAAGGAAGTAGTCTAGAATAACAACAATAATGATCCACATGTTAACCAAGGATGGAGTCCAGTTGCTGACAGGACATCACAAACTAATGAGCTTGTGTTCGTTCATCTGAAAACGACTAAAACCCATTGTGCAGCTATTTGGCATTGTCATTTGATATAATGTATAATCACAGTAAACATCTCTGTTGATTGGAAGCCAATCTAGGATAAGATAACATAAGCGTACGAGACGGCGGACAATTTGGAGCAACTCCTCAAAGTTAGGCAAACATCATAGAGATATTCGGGCAAAATTAGCTGGACTGAAAGCTTTTTATCATGTATGTCCATCATATTAGTTGTAACCCATGTACAAATGCGTAGTGATTCGTTTGCAACTCTATAATGCTATTTGGCAAAACGGGAGCCCGAGCGCCTATGTACGACAATGATCCAGTAGATGTGTTTGTGATGTCCTGTTTGCAGGAACATGGAAGCGCTAGAGATGATTGGCGTGACCTAGATAAAATGAAGACGCTAATTAGAGGCTTACCAAAAGTCCCTGCAAGGCGCATTGGCGATCAAGTGAGCAGACAGCGCGAGCCGCACAATAAAAACAAGTCAGCATTAGTCGGTGTTTATCTCAGGGCGGTCCCACAGATCAAAATCATCTTGGGGTGGTGTAGTTTATAAAATATATTTTACTTACTCAGTATAATTAAATAGCTCTAACCACCCACATATATATATATATATATATATATATATATATATATATATATATATATATATATATATATATCAATAGTTGAGTACCTTCTGCTACATAATCACCCACCCACCCCTATGACGTTTCCTGGAACAGCCCTGAGAGAGACAATACAATACAGCATAGAGTACAACTGAAATAAAAAATAATAAAAAACATCGTACACAGGGACAATTTGCATAAAGTCTGTAACATGGTATTTTTAAATGTTAACACGAACAATATCAGAGTTAATTCGTGTATGCATACAAATATGTTTAAAAGATACACAAATCATAATTATTTTTAATAATAACAATAGTTATAATATCTCCTGCATACCAATTAAATTCAACATACAGTAGTAAACGATTGTTGTTTTGTTTAGTTTTTTTCTTTATTTTTAATATTTATTTTTTCTTTATTTGGATGTGGTAATTTTGCTAAATAATAATAATAACAATAAATTCACAGCATTATTAATATTTATTTCAATACGACCAATCAAATAAGAATAAATATTACCTATGACGTATTTTTCGAAGTCGCGTTTTATGAATGGTTTCCATGGCCACTGCCATACGTAATCGTAGGCGTATGCTTTCCACCTGAATTCCAAGTTGTCCGTGGGACTGCAGTCTAGACATGCGCACTTGAGACCCAGACGCGCCGTTGACGGCACAGTGATATCCTCACTTCCAGGGAAACATCGAGAACTTCCTGCGCACCTGGAGGTTTTTAAAAACAAGTTTTTATTAGAAAGTATTCCACCCGAGTATTACTTTTATCATTATTAACTACATTTTTAAGCATATAGCAGTTACTTCTCATTTACACATTAGTCAACTTTCATTTTCCTTGCTGAAGACCATAATAATATTATGTTGCTGACATTTTGACATCAAATCATGTGATTCATATTATTCTGCCGGTCACCTCCACATCCCTGTTCTTGTCTCTCCAACCAGGTGTGAATAAAAATGAATTAGCTGAAGCAAGATTTCAAACTTAGAACAAAGTGTTCCTGAAATGAAACAATCACTCTGAGACTACTGCTAAAGCAATACATGTCCCTTACCGGGTCCACCGAATATTCGTATCAAGGGCCATAACTGTGTGAAAAATTGGTAAATCGCCAAGAAAGTCAATCTTGGTCTTTAACAGTAAATGATAAATCTATGCACAACATTTCAGCTTAGTACCTTGGTGTGTTGCAAAAATACAAGTGCAGAAAACTCGTTTATTTTATCTCCTAGGTTCAAGGGCCATAACTCTATGAAAAAGGGGTAAAGCGTCATGAAAGTAAAACATGATCTTTTACACTGAATGATATATGGAGAGACAGACAAAAGACAGAAAGACAGGCGAAACCTATAGTCCCCTCGGTATGATAGGTAGACGACTGATACAAGGTTCAGACTGTCAACTGTCACGACGAAGTTGGCCAATTTAACGATTGCGTTGTAATTTCCCCAACTCCCCGCTCAGATTAACAACTAATAGTTTATACAACGAGAATCGAGTTGTAAGAGCGCTCAATCTAGCAATTGGACAGTCGTAGAAGTCAAGCCAGCAGAACGTTGGCCAACCTAGCATAATAAGACTACCCACTAACCCTATGCCAACGCTTGGTATAGCTCCAGACGCGGGCGGAGCCACTACTTTGATCCGAAGACTAGAGGTAGCCGTTCTGACGCCATCCGGATCGTTCTTGGTAATAACCACTTTGATGCTGTAGTCGTTGTCGACAACCAGGAAAGTCGTGTCCACCGTCGTTGAGGACGCCGTGGTCGATGTTGGAACTAACCCCGCTGGGCAGGTCAAGGAAGTGCTGGTGAGCACCTCACACGACCACGTGAATGTTGAAAGACCCTGAGACAAAAGAGAGAAGAATCTGCAGCACTCAGATTAATACACCTTTCAAACAGGTCAAAGTAAATTAGAAACAGAACTACCGTAAATCCGTGTACAGATGCCTAGGCTTCTATTGTATTTTGCGTCGCTCCAAGACCAGACCTCTTTTCAAGGCAGGTCTCTATACAAGGCAGGCTTCTATTGTGTCGCATCTCTTTAAGACCAGACCTCTTTTCAAGGCAGGTTTCTATACAAGGCAGGCTTCTATTGTTTCGCGTTTCTTTAAGACCAGACCTCTTTTCAAGGCAGGTTTCTATACAAGGCAGGCTTCTATTGTGTCGCGTCTCTTTAAGACCAGACCTCTTTTCAAGGCAGGTTTCTATACAAGGCAGGCTTCTATTGTTTCGCGTTTCTTTAAGACCAGACCGCTTTTCAAGGCAGGATTCTATACAAGCCAGGCTTCTATTGTGTCGCGTCTCTTTAAGACCAGACCTCCTTTTCAAGGCAGGTTTCTATACAAGGCAGGCTTCTATTGTTTCGCGTCTCTTTAAGACCAGACCTCTTTTCAAGGCAGGTTTCTATACGAGGCAGGTCTCTATACAAGGCAGGCGTCTATTGTGTCTTCGTCTCTTTAAGACCAGACCTCTTTTCAAGGCAGGTTTCTATACAAGGCAGGCTTCTATTGTTTCGCGTCTCTTTAAGACCAGACCTCTTTTCAAGGCAGGTCTCTATACAAGGCAGGTCTCTATACAAGCCAGGCTTCTATTGTGTCACGTCTCTTTATGACCAGATCTCTTTTCAAGGCAAGTCTCTTTTCAAGGCAGGTCTCTATACAAGGCAGGCTTCTATTGTTTCGCGTCTCTTTAAGACCAGACCTCTTTTCAAGGCAGGTCTCTATACAAGGCAGGCTTCTATTGTTTCGCGTCTCTTTAAGACCAGACCTCTTTTCAAGGCAAGTCTCTTTTCAAGGCAGGTCTCTATACAAGGCAGGCTTCTATACAAGGCAGGCTTCTATTGTGTCGCGTTTCTTTAAGACCAGACCTCTTTTCAAGGCAAGTCTCTTTTCAAGGCAGGTCTCTATACAAGGCAGGCTTCTATTGTGTCGCGTCTGTTTAAGACCAGACCTCTTTTCAAGGCAGGTCTCTTTTCAAGGCAGGCTTCTATTGTGTCGCGTCTCTTTAAGACCAGACCTCTTTTCAAGGCAGGCTTCTATTTTTTTATGCAAACTTTACTAACATAGCCTTGTTGTAACATCTAATGTAGGCGTGCATACCTAATGTCTTCTTTCCTGTTATTCTCACTATGTTTTTATATTAGCTTTTGACGCCAGGCACCGGAAATGAGGAGTATAGCGTGGCCATTAACCTGTCAAAGTTACAGTAGCCGAAGTTGGTCTTTATAGAAGACAAGCTTCTATTTAAGGCAGGCCTCTATTTTTTCGTGAAGGTCAAATAGAGGCAGGCTTCTATTCAAGGATTTACGATAGTCGAAAACAACATATAGGTATAACAAAAATAAATGCATCTTCCATCAAATCTTTGTCAGTTATTGTCTATTAACACAGAACGAATATACTAGAAACTAAATGAAAGACAATGAAAGAACTTTTAAGTTGATGACATATATATTTAAAACGTTGTGATCTTAGCGACCTGAACCAGACGGGTTTTTTTTAGAAAGTTTGAGACCATACTTTGCAAAAAAATGTTCGAATCATTAATAGCACAAAGTATCTGACACTGATTCATGGGATCAATTACGACGTTCTCACACTGTCTTGTGGGCTCTGACTTGCCCGGAGATACGGTTTTGAGTATGTCAAAGGTTTTGTCACATTTTCTAACTAGTATTTTGAAACTAGGGTGGGATATCTAGTAGGCGGAATCTGGATAACCATAGTCGCCCTGGTGTTCTACAGACCTGAACAATGCAAGGAAAATGTGCAACCACTGTGCAGATAATATGAATATTAATGTTTTTAAACACCTCAGTTTTGGAAGATCTATGAGTATTTTGAACATGCTCTAAGCTCTTTGTATCGAATGTAAATGTTGGGTTTTTGTCAACATGGAAAACTATTTGTTGAGACCATGTCACAATATAATTATACTGATGGAAATAAATAAAACATCACACCAACACTAATTAATTCTGATAGTGACTAAAATATGGTCTACAATACCAAGTGTTATCTCTGTTATATATATATAGACAGACAGATAGACAGACATACAGATAGATAGATAGATAGATAGATATAGATATATATATAAAGAGAGAGAGAGAGAGAGAGAGAGAGAGAGAGAGAGAGAGAGAGAGAGAGATATGAAAGTATTGAGATACCTGTGGAAGCGTCCTGTCAATGTCTGGATCAAACGAGTAGGCCTGCGGATCTAGGAGTACCGTCTGCTCGATCGACTTCTTGACGGCGCTGACGCCGCCCTTGACCATCATGGCAACGATGGGGCTCTTGTCCACCTTCAGGTAGGAGTAGCTCTGAGACAGATACCGGGCGCCGTCCCCTACCTCGGGCTGCATCTCCATGGTGTACGTTGCCTTGTACAGCCCGTACGCCAGCTTTTTGGGCGGGACCGTCAGCTCTGCCAGGTCGTCCGTGATCCCGAGGGCGCCCAGGTCGACAGATCCGACAACAGTCCCCATCGCCTCGTCTATCCGCTCCAGAGTCCACAGCTTCGTGTTGTCGTAGGTGACCCCGCAGAGGATGTTGGAGAGGCCCCTGAGGACGAACTGCTTGCTCTTGATGAAGCTGGTCGGGTTGTAGAAGTAGATGGCGCGGTCCTCGATCGTCACGTACGGCTTCGTGCACTCCGTGTTGCTGATGCTGAACGTGATGACGCCCCTCTCCGAGGAGTGGCTGTTGGACGTCGTCGCCGTCACCGTCTTGAATCCCGGGCTGGTGTAGACGTGCGGGGTCGTCAGCGGGTTCGTTAGGGCTCCCACGGGGTTGCCTCCAAACGCCGGGTCGCAGTTCGTCCCGTACGTCTCCTTCGTGCCGTCCCCCCAGTCGAGGTGTAGACACGAACCCGTGCCTTCCATGTCGTACTGGAATTTCAGCAGTTTAGTGTCGTCCACCTTGGTAAGGTTCGCCAGTTCAGTGATGACCATGTTGACGACGCTGTCCACCAGCGTGATCTGTTTCAGCTTCGTCTGCGAGGAGATCGGATTGCTCACTTTTATACTGACGTCGTGCACTCCGCTCTGTTAACAGAACAGAACAAAACAGAACTTCATTATTATAATCGTCGCAACTGTCTACAACTTTCGCAAATGCCTAAAACGGTCACAAACGCCTATAACTGTCGCAACCATCTATAACTGTCGCAACCATCTATACTTGTCGCAACCATCTATAACTGTCGCAACCGGCTATAACTGTCGCAACCATCTATAACTGTCGCAACCGCCTATAACTGTCGCAACCATCTATAACTGTCGCAACCGCCTATAACTGTCGCAACCATCTATAACAGTCACAAACGCCTATAACTGTCGCAACCATCTATAAATGTCGCCACCGCCTATAACTGCTGCAACTGGTTTTAATTGTCGCAACTGCCTAAAACTGTCTCAAATGCCTATAACTTAGGGTGACTCTTCCGTGAGCTATTTAACTAATCCCAGTTGGCTAATGAATAACTGGTATATATTTAAGTGCTGACGTATTTGCTATACTAGTATTTGATAAACGCTATTGGACATGGATTCTAGCAGACAGACAAGCTCGTTCTTACCGACACGTTCTTGAACGAACACTCGAATGGTGAGCTCAGTTTGGTACATGCCAGCCCACCACCAGGTCCTGTCGAGGTCAGCTCGTATGTGACCGCAGTCCCTACAAAACACAGTCAACATTATTCATTATCGTTTAGTTTAGTGCATGTTCAATTTAAACCCGCTAAAAAAAATTCTGGGCGGAACGTAGCCCAGTGGTAAAGCGCTCAGCTGATTGGAGGTCGATCCAGGACAGATCCAAGTCGGTGGTCCCATTGGGCTATTTCTCATTCCAGCTAGTGCACCACGACTTAACTGGTATATCAAAGGTCCCTTGCTACTAATGGAACAATGTAGCGGGTTTTCTCTTTAAGACTATATGTTAAATATACTAAATACTTGACATCCAATAGCCAATGATTAATAAATCAATGTGCTCTAGTGGTGTCGTTAAACAAAACAAACTAACTAACATACGTTTTCATTAACATGCGGATCCAACAAAAATCCAGAAAAAGAGGCTACTTGAATATATATTTTTCTGGATTTATGTTTGGGGGTTTTGAGTTTGTGGGGGGGGAGGGGGGTTGGGGGAGGGGTCTTTTTTTTTATATATATATATATATATATATATATATATATATATATATATATATATATATATATATATATATATATATATATATATATTCAAGTAGCCTCTTTTTCTGGATTTTTGTTTGGGGTTTTTGAGGTGTGTGTGGTTTTGGGGGGTTTTTGGGGGTCTTCTTTTTGGGGTTTTGTTTTTAAATATTCATTCGTTTGCCGTTTTCATGAGTTAGTCCATGTGTAATTTTCTCTTTAGTTCCTCCATCGAAATATTTCTTGGATCCAACCCTGTTGTCGTTTCTGCAAAAGCCTTGAACATATATTCTAACCATCTTGGAGACAACAACAGGTGCCACAAGTGGGGACGAATATGTCCACGTTTAGCGAACACTGTTGGTATCATCAGCTTTTAGACAGTGGTTCATGCCAAGACTATATTAGACTGTGGTATACATAGATGTGGATTTAATAAAGATAACGTTTTGTCGTTGAGATTTAATTAATAGTTAGTTTTAAAAAAATGAATATTTTTCTATAAAATTTACAAAGTAACCATATCTTGTGAAAAGTGTGATATTTTCGCTTTCTAGCTATATTATATTTGACTGAATATAAATCAGGGAAACAAACTACAGCAATCAGTGGCCGGTCTAAGACGAAAAAATATTTACGTTGGAGAATCATAGGAATCCCTTCAGGAATGTTTGTGGCCTTCGGCTACACGTCATTGGGTCCCCCTAAACTGATATTCTGAATAAATAGACACAAACCTTGAGTCACTGAAACTGTAAATATGACATCTCGATCGCGTGGAAACTTCGTGTTTAAACCATCCAAGCCATTCTTTATTGGTCCACCAATCGGCAGCAGGGGTTGAAATGTTGGGACGAAGTCCACCCCAGTTATGCTTTTGTATACTCCTGCCTAAAAATCAAAGAACAATGTTGAAAAATCACTTTAAAAACAACAACACTAAACAAAGATAAAACACTGTCCTCCCAAAAAGGAACCAAACAAACAAAAACAAAAGTAAACAGATATTTAGCCTGTTTTAATGTTCTTAGTAGTGATACACCAATGACTGATAATACGAAATCTTTACAATTTAAACTACGGTCTTTTGGGTGTTTCATATTGTAAAATCGGTTGAACTGGAGATATAAAGTCATGTTCTAATCATAAAACTCTGCACAATTTAAACGACGGTCATTTTGGTACTTTACATTGTAAATCTGTTATCAGAGCAGTATCTCTGCACAATGCAGAGTCGAACGGACGTTTAGCAACATAGTGCTTGATTCCATGAATCTCCACCTAGTACCTCGTCTATAGGAGGACAGCTACTCTCGATGAAATCCTTTGCTGGAGATTGCATCCCTTCAGGTTGAACTGGCGACAAAACGTTTATAGAGAATTATTAAACCAACTTACTAAAACTTGCGTTGTGAAGCTTGAAGCCCCGTTCCAAATTGTTATGGTGGCTGTGAAGTGTCCGTCGCTTGTCGGTGTGTACGTCCATACGTGTATACCTCCGGTTCCCCCGGCTGCCTCTGGGAACGTTGTGGAGTCAAAGATGCCTACAAACGGCGTCGTGCCGTCCCCGTAGTTGATTTTAATCTGCGCGTTTGTCGGCAGGGGTGCTGCTGGGTATGTCACGGAATACTGGATAGCTGAAAACACGCCCAGAGAAGTAATAACCGGTGATTCTAAATGGCAGTTTAAAAGTTTATACAGTATTACAGAATACGTGTTTTTAAAATAGTATACCTTTTGTAAAAGGTCGTGTTTTTCTCCGATGTTGTGAAACAGTGACTGTCTTGGGTGTGGCAGTCCGCAAGATGAGTAAAGTTTGTTTTGTTTAACGACGCCACTAGAGCACACTGATTAATTAATCGTCGTTTGTTGGATGCCAAACATTAGTTAATAATACTTATTAAGTGACGTTACTTGACTAACAGTAAAACAAACTGACACTGTTGGAATGACATTACTTATTAAGTGACGTTACTGGACTAACAGTAAAACAAACTGACACTATTGGAATGGCATTACTTATTAAGTGACGTTACTGGACTAACAGTAAAACAAACTGGCACTACTGGAATGACATTACTTATTAAGTGACGTTACTGGACTAACAGTAAAACAAACTGACACTATTGGAGTGGCATTACTTATTAAGTGACTTCACTGGACTAACAGTAAAACAAACTGACACTATTGGAATGGCATTACTTATTAAGTGACGTTACTGGACTAACAGTAAAACAAACTGGCACTACTGTACTGGTAGTAACACAAAGTGACGTAACAGGTTACTGACCGTTTGGGAAGGTGACGGGGTGGTTGGTGGTCACGATGATCGGCGTCTCCACCTTCAGCTCTACGGAGACGACCTTCGTCGCGGTGGCCGTCTCCATGGGCGTCGTCGCCGTCACGCTGATCGTCCTGGGCGTCAGCGCCGTGTACGTCACCGTCAGGACGTCCGTACCGTCCTTACCAAAACCTGCAACATCCACCCACAACAATCAGAGTAACGCTTGGATGCACGGAGAGGACAGTAAGTTTCAGAATACAATGGTTTTATGTCTTGCCCCCACACGCGCGCACACACACATATATATACAAACACCACACACACAAACACACTGGCATAGAAAGGGGGGGGGGGGGGGGTGCAAGGGTGGCATGTGCTTTTCCACTTTGTAGCAACAGCGGTGGTTTTTATATATTTATACATGTATATATATATATATATATATATATAGAGAGAGAGAGAGAGAGAGAGAGAGAGAGAGAGAGAGAGAGAGAGAGAGAGAGAGAGAGAGAGAGAGAGAGAGAGAGAGAGAGAGAGCGAGCGAGAGAGAAAACTACATATATGTGGTTTTCTGATTTCTGTATTCCACGAGTGTATTTCCTGCAGGAAACCCCGATGCCGCAGGCAGAGGGGTTTCCGGCAGGAAATACACGAGTAGTTTTGTATTTATTACATACCCTAAATTGGAAAAAAAATTCCAAATAATAATTCAAAAATTGTAACACTGCTTGCTAATGACGGGGATTTCTAAATTTACACAACAAGGTCAGCTGTCTTACTACGCGGACCGAAGAACCACCAATTATTACACATAGGAATATAGTTCTATTTAAACAATAAATAGAAATAAGAAAGAACGAGTGAAAAGTTACCTATAATTTTAATGATATTGTTTGAAATACCTTTTAAAGACAATGTAATAGCTAAAATTCACGAACAATATAATATTTAATTTGCTCGTAATACAGAAAACCTTCAGCGTGCCAGTTTTATCAACGAAGAAAAATGTCAAGAATTGTTCACTCAGTGTCTGAGTCGTCATCGGTGTGTTTTCTTTTATTGATGTTCATGGAATTATTCCTTGCTGAAAAGTTTAAGTTTATATTAAATGTGCCTCCATAAATCATCGCTCCACTGAATAATCCGGTTGACAGTTCATTCAAGTTTTCTACGTGGGGAGACGGTGCATGCGACGGCATTGTTGCTAAAGTCGACGACAGTCATTTTTCGTACCTTTGTTTTGGCTTCGTACACAATAAATATAGCATATCTTACCGTAATTTCACTAGAAATCCATATTTCGTAAAAGGTACAATTTTTTAATCACAAGATTTTGTTCAAACACACCCCTGCGTGTGCATTAACCTCACCGTGGTGCAGGGGTGAACATTCTTTTATAGAATGGCCAATAAATGCACACCTCCTCGTATGAGGCACTTTGTTTGCCGTGAGGTGCAACCCGTGAAAATGGATGATGGGATCCTGGTGATTGAGTTGGGTCATACCTGCGGGTTTGACTTCTGGCAATACATCACTTTGGCCCGGAGTTCATATAGACGGGTGGTCAGGGAGGCCCGACCTGATCAATCGGCTGGTCACGCCAAGCTCTAGAGCAAACAACCTTTGTTTTGTTCACTTTGTCAATAACAAACATTGTTTATATATCGTTTGTATTTGTTGCTCTTGGGGCGGTGGCTAGGGTCAATTGGGTGATTTAATTTTGTTTCTTGCCCAAGTATATCAACCATGTATCCCTGGCATGAGTGTCTGCTGGTTATCCGCAGCATCATGTCCCCTTGTTGGACTCGGTGGTGGGTGGGGGCATGGTTGATGAATGCTTTATTCAATAATATGGATAAAAATAAACAACAACCTATAGATGGGACCCTGAAAAGGGTCCACACCGAGGTTTCGGATTCCTCATCATCTGATGAGGAGTCTACGATAAATATTAACTTTAAAAAATCTAAAGTTCTTTCTGGTGATGCTTGGCCAAGGTTCCTCGTCATCAAATCTGATGATGATGGGGCTTTGCAAAAGTTATCACCATTTGCAATTCAAAAAGGAATTCAGGGCTTGGCTGGTGAGCCACAAAATGTAAAGAAGTTGAGGAATGGATCGCTTTTGGTAGAATGTTCTACTGAGTGCCATTCCAGGTGCCTTTTGAAATCGAAGTTACTGTGCAACATATTAATTAAAGTCAGTGCACACGCGTCCCTTAACTCATCAAAGGGCGTCATTCGATCTCGAGATCTGGAAGGAGTTAGTGAAGAAGAGATTTGTGAAAATCTCTCTTCACAAGGTGTTACTTTCGTCAAGCGGATTAAAGTGCGTTGAAATAACGAGTTTGTTTCGACCAACACTTTAATCCTCACATTTAACAAGCCACTGCTTCCAGATTCTATCAAGGCTGGGTACTTAAAAATACCCGTTGTACCTTTTGTCCCTAACCCTTTACGGTGCTTTAAGTGCCAAAAATATGGTCATGGACAAAATACTTGCCGTGGCAAGGTGACATGTGCCCGCTGTGGTCAGTTTGACCATGATAGCAAGACATGTCAGCTTGACACGGTATGTATAAATTGTAAGGGTAAACATTTTGCGTACTCTCGCGAGTGCCCGAAATGGAAACTTGAAAAACAGGTACAACAGATAAAGGTTGAAAAGCATCTGTCTTTTCCCGAAGCCAGAAAGTTTGTTGAGACTACGACTCCTGCTGTATCAGGAAAGTCATATGCTGCAGCTGCAGCGGTTTCCACAACAAGCACTTCGGTTCAGACAGATCTTACCTGGCCAAATAACGCTGATCGATTTAAAAAACTATCAGACATTGATAAGGCACAAAAACAGGCAACAAAAGCTGTTAACAAACAATCAGCAAAGGCAACTCAGGTGTCTTCAGATTCTTTGAATCTGCCAAAAGGTACCAACACGGGACAACCAGGCCCCAGTAAACCTTCAAAAACAAAAACTAACAAAACACACAAAGATGACTTTTCGGGACGATTAAAGAAATCTGAGCAGCAACCGCTGCCACTTTCCAACATTTATGAGGATTTGGATGATTTGGATGAGATGGAGATCTCTACACAAGATTATCCACAATCAAACAGACCACCTCCAAAGCCTAAGATAACGCCCATACTTCCACCAAATGGCAAATACATTCCTACAGTGGAACTGCCGTGAGCTTAGGCCCAATTTTGATGAATTAAGTCTTTTAATTCAAACACATAATCCTTTTGCAGTGTGTCTTCAAGAAACTTTCTTGAAGGACACTGATCATATTACCATGAGAGGATTTAACCTCTATCATAAGTTTCAAGAAACTGAAGGTAGTACTATACCAAATAACTTCCGGCTGGGTCAAAGTTCGAGGTGCACCGAACTTTTGATAGAGAAGTGAACACCACAAGTCCTGTGATTGGTTATAAATGTGAGTGTGTTGGTTGTAAAAAATAATAGTTTCATCTGGGTAAAATAAATGTTCAATTTTATTTCATCTAGTACCAATGTGTCAAGTAGCCTTGTGCTTGAAACATGTATGGGGTACCTGTAAAAAAAAGTACTCAAATTTTGTGCGAAACTAGGGTAGTCATAGACGCTACCCGTTATCTCAGAAACGAGCAGCTTGACCCCCATTTTTTCTGATTCACTTTAAGTGTAAGGGGTGGTAGTATTTATATCCGTGGCGTTTATGTCGGTTGATACGTTGCAGGTAGGAGTTTTAGCCGCATATGTTACTATTGTCGTCTATGGGATTTGATTTGGTAGTATACACCCTATGAACATAGAGCATCTGGGGGTGTTTCCATTCTTGTTAATGAAAACATTCCTCAGAGTATAGTATCATTAAATACTCATCTACAAGCTGTGGCTGTAAAAGTCACGGCTCATACAATTATTACTCTCTGTTCGGTTTACTTGCCACCTCGTAATCATTTTAACTTTAATCCTAGGGATCTTCAAGATCTTATTGAACAGCTCCCTACTCCCTTTATTATTATGGGAGATTTTAATGGTCACCACACTTTGTGGGGATGCGAGGATATCAATATTAGAGGTAAACAATTAGAAGACTTAATTCTCAAAAACGACTTACTTTTATTCAATGATAAAAGTCGTACATATTTTTATTCTGCAAGTGGTTCTTTCACTTCTATAGATTTAACCCTTTGTAGTCCTTCACTTTTTCTTGATTTCTCCTGGAAAGTTGGTTCAGACCTTTGTGGTAGTGACCACTTTCCCATTATTTTGGAGAATGATGGACCACCATCACTTGAAAGGGTACAAAGGTGGAAGTTGGCGAGGGCAAATTGGGGTCATTTTCAGCATCTGTGCAGCACTCGTCTGCAACAATTTGCCATTACTGATGCTGGTGATCCCATGTCTTTGTTCACTTCCATCTTGAAGGACATTGCAGATGAAACTATTCCTAAGACTTCGGCAGTGCCAAAGCGTTTCAATAAACCATGGTTTAATGATACGTGCAAAGATGCATTCAAAGAGCGAAACAGGTTGCTTGAGCGGTTCAAACGTGAACGTACAGCAGACAACCTGGATGCATTTCGTATTGCTAGGTAGAGAGATTAGACAGAGTAAGAAAACATCTTGGAGAACTTTTGTCTCCAAGTTGAATTCACAAACATCGGTGAAATCTGTCTGGAATAGGATCCGTAAAATCAAAGGTAAATAATCCAGTAATACAGTTCATCATTTGTCTGTCAATGACACGGATGTCACGTCTCATCGTGACATTGCCAATGCATTGGCAGACAATTTTTGTCATAACTCATCTTCTGCTTTCAGTACAGATGCCTTTAAATCTGTCCGAACTAAAGCTGAAAAGCAGTCCATTAATTTTTCATCCGAAAATGCTGAAGTGTACAACAGGCATTTCTCTCTGGAGGAATTGCAGGATGCTCTTCTTAGAGCCCATGATACTTCAGTAGGACCGGATGAAATTCATTATCAGTTATTAAAACATTTACCTGAATCATCTTTGATGGTTCTTTTGAATATTTTTAATAACATCTGGATTTCTGGAGACTTTCCTTCTGATTGGAGGAAAGCTATTATTATTCCTATTCCCAAGCCTGGTAAGGATCCAACCAATCCTACTAGTTATCGCCCTATCGCTTTGACAAGTTGCATTTGTAAAACCATGGAACGCGAATGATCAATCGTAGACTTGTCTGGTATCTTGAATCTCACAAATTGCTCACTAACGTGCAATGTGGGTTCAGATCTAGACGTAGCACGGTTGATCATCTTGTTAGATTTGAAACGTTTTGTAGGGAAGCTTTCATCCATAATCAGCACTTGGTTTCAGTGTTTTTTGATTTGGAGAAAGCTTACGATACCACGTGGAAGTATGGGATTTTAAACGACCTCCATGGCATGGGCCTGAGAGGTCGACTTCCTGTTTTCATTTCACAATTTTTAAAAGATAGATCTTTTAAAGTTCGGGTGGGGTCGACATTGTCCGACATTCACCCACAGGAGATGGGTGTGCCTCAAGGTAGTATCCTGTCTGTAACTTTATTTTCTGTGAAAATTAACAGCATCTCCCAGTGTTTAACACCTGGTGTGGATTGCTCGTTATATGTCGATGATTTTCAGATTTGTTACAGATAGTCCAATATGAGTATCATTGAACGTAAGTTGCAGATTTGTTTGAATAAACTTCATCAATGGGCAACTGACAATGGATTTAGATTCTCAAAGGCAAAAACGGTTTGTATGCATATCTGCCAGAAAAGAGGTCTCCACTTAGATCCACAGTTGTTTCTGGACAAAAATCCAATTCCAGTTGTGGAGGAGACTAAATTTCTGGGGGTTATATTTGACAGGAAACTATCTTTTGTGCCCCATCTCAAATATGTTAAAAAGAAGGGTTTGAAAGCTCTCAATATTTTAAAAGTTATTGGTAATACGGAATGGGGAGCAGACCGCAAGGTTATGCTCCGTCTGTATAGATCTCTTGTCAGGTCTAAACTTGATTATGGATGCATTGTGTATGGGTCGACACGCAAGTCTTACTTGCAGATGCTAGATCCTATACACAATCAGGGACTTAGGCTTTGTCTTGGTGCATTTAGAACATCTCCTGTAGAGAGCTTGTACGTTGATGCACATGAACCTTGTTTGGGTGCTAGACGTGCCAAGCTTTCTCTGCAGTATGCTGCCAAGATTAAATCTTTACCGAAACATCCAGCACATGATGCGGTGTTTGACAACAAATATGTGAAGTTGTTTGATGCAAGGCTAAATGCTATTCGTACATTTGGTCTTCGCATTAAGCGTTTTTTGTCGCTTTCCAACATTGATTTAAATGACACTTTGGAAACTCCTTCATATTTTGTTTTACCACCTTGGTGTCTTACACCACCTAAAATTGTATTTGATCTGGCGCATCTGAAGAAAGATCGCACAGATGCTGTTATTTATAAACAGTTTTTCATGGAAATTCAAGACAAGTACCGTGATTACATTCCTGTGTATACAGATGGATCACGGGATGGAAATGCTGTGGCTTGTGCTACAGTTTTTCCATCAGACACAATACTTTCCATGCGACTGCCTGACTCAGCATCAATCTTTAGTGCTGAAGTTTGGGCAGTCATTAAAGCCTTAGAAGAAATCAAAGATTCAATAGCATCCAAATTTATTATTTTTACAGACTTACTTTCGTGTCTCCAAGCTTTACGTAATATGAAGCTGGACCATCCATTAATTGGGATGGTGATACGAAAGTGTGTCTTTTTATCTATTGCCAATAAAGACATTGTATTTTGTTGGGTACCCAGCCATGTTGGCATCAGGGGTAATGAAAAGCAGATTCAGCTGCCAAGTCTGCTTTGGATTTGTCTCATGCCAGGGTTGGTGTGCCTTATACTGATTTTAAACCTAACATCAACCAATTTATCTTTCCGATTTGGCAACGTGATTGGGACGGTGAGGTTACGAACAAGCTTCATGCTATCAAGCCAGTCTTGGGAGAGTGGCAGTCCTCCTATACAGTGCAGGAAGGATGAAATAGTCTTGTGTCGTGCCCGCATTGGTCATACTCACTTGACCCATTCATTTATCTTAAAGAAAGATCCTCCACCTCAGTGTGAACACTGTCAGTGTACTCTGACTGTGCGTCACATTTTGGTGGAGTGTCAGTTTTTGAAAGAAATTCGAAAAGATATATTTGGTCAGAGAAATGTGATGGAATCCTTTCGATTCCATCCAGAACTTTTGTTACAATTTCTTCGAGATACTGACTTTTATTGTAAATTTTAATTTGATTCATCTGTGATATTTGTATTTTTGCACAGTTCTTTACACTGTGTTTTAATTTAACTGTTGAATTTTTATATTGATGTTGATTATCAAATTTGTTTCGCTTTTACCATAGTTTGACACCCAATAGCCGATGTATTTTTCGTGCTGGGGTCTCGTTAAACATTCATTCATTCATTCATTGTTCAAACACACCCAGGTGCATTAGTAATGTTAAAAAATAAATAAATTCAATAGCAATTTTACATTGGAATTTTTCCTAATAGGAAACGTCATGTACCCAGTTTATGGTTATTATAAGGAGATGAAAAGTGACGTCATTGGAATACTGACGTCATTTAAATTCAAAATTAGGTGTATTATTACAATGCTGCGCCACATTAAAATAAAACTAGTCTACTAACCTTGACCCCTGTCAAATTCCTATAACAAGCAGACAACGCTGTTTACAGGTCAGTACTTTTTTTTTTCTTCATAATTCTAGACAAAATATTAATTTGAAGTTTTGAAAGATGAAATAAATAAAAGGTACCTTTTGTCAAATATATCATATCACAAAATTACGGTTGGAGATGTTTTATTTATTGAATAAGAATAAGAATTGTGTATGAAGCCAAAACAAGGGTGCTAAAAGTGACTGTCGTCGACCTTAACTATCGTGGATTAAAAGCTCGTTGGTTAGTAGTGTTCCCGTCTCAAGTTTTGGTATCGCGCTCATTAAATTGTAAATATTTGTCACCGTTTTCGTCTGTTTTCAGTTCAAATTTTCCACAAAATAGCATTTTAAACAAACCAAGCACAAACTTTATTTACATATCGCGAAGGGCATTCCCGGTAACCATGTGCTATAAATAGTAGCGTTGAATACGGTATAGTTCCGGCAGTTGAGTTGAATACAGAAAAGTGTATTTCGTTTTTGTATTCAGGGCTGTATTTATATAGTAAGATTTAATGGGTATGTAATAAATATATATATACCGAGTATATATATATATATATACTCTTTAAAAAAAAAGTAGGGGAACCTGAAATATTAAAACATACGTTTTTACCACAGACATCCTAGTAAAGAATGTTCAGGTCTGTTTATCAACACACCGAAACACATTCCATAGTTTGCACATGCATCACGCAGTTGCCCCGTACTCGTGGGTGGGGTGTCATTCTTGATTTTGACAATTTCCAGGAATGTCCATTAATCACTGTGGAACATTATTTCTGTCAATCGTTTTCATTCTGCTGATCATTTTATTGTTTGCATTTGCGTCAACTTTAAAATTTTACTTCTGACACCAATCGTCCTTCGAGATCTTGAGTGATCATAGAACCTACTGTAATACTGAACTACCGGTTGTAATGTTTGCCCAATTAATTCACTATTATCATATAACCATTCCACACATCTAATATACCTTACAATTTTGGCAATTGTAAATTCTTATTAGAGTTCCCCTACTTTTTTTGAAGAGTATATATATATATATATATATATATATATGTGTGTGTGTGTGTGTGTGTGTGTGTGTGTGTGTGTCCTCTCCCCCTTCCTGTCACCTTCCTACGCCCGTGCACGCGCACACACACACACACACACATATACACACACACACACACACCGTTCCATACAGTAGCGTACTGTATCGTACCATACCGTACCATACCTTACCACACCACACCATACCATACCACTATACACTAGATACAAGCTTACATTACGTTACAAGTATACATAAATTGTATATATACATGAATAATAATATAATTATTTTTCAAAAGTGAGAGTTTCATCATCTGTATTATTTGTTTACTTTAAACATACGTCTTTACAGGCATTACTAAAAATAAACTTTTAAAAACCGACTCTAACCTGTGCGAGGTTGTGTTAGGATCGGGCTGCCGTCGCCGAAGTCGATGCTGAGATTGCACCTGTCGTTGGACGGTCCTCGGTACATGATGATCTTCACGGTGAGCGGTTCGTCCTTGACGGCGCTGTCGGGTTCGGTGACGATGCGCATGTTGACGATGGGTTCAACGACGATGATGGAGCGCTCGAACGTCTTTGTGCTGATGTCGTTCTTGAGCACGGCCGTCATGTTGTATTGGAAGCGGTCGCGGTACTCGTAGCGGTACGGGAAGTCGATCGTCAGGTTGTACACGTACTTGTCGTCGTCGGCGGGGTCGTCGAAGTCGAACTCCACCGTCGCCTCGTTGGGCGCCGTGCCCGACGTGCGGAACGTGAACGTCGTTATTCCCGGCGGCGCGTACGTCACGAACTCGTTCGTCTCCATTCTGACTCCGTTGACGCTCTGTATGGCGACGACGGCGAAGTTGCGGACGATGGTGTTGGCGCTGTTGCTGACGACGATCAGCACGTTGTAGGTGCCGGCGTTGACGAAGGCATGGCTGCGCACCTCGGGCGGTCGGCTCGCCCAGTCCGTGGCGCCGATGTCGAGCGTCTCGTTGGCCGAGCCGTCGTCCCAACTCCATAGGACGACGACGTTCGATCCCTCCGTCATGTCGACGGTGAAGATGACGCTGGCGAGAGTGCCGACGCGGAGATTCGTCGACACGACGGTCACGTCTTTCATAGCCACCTCCACCGTGAACATGATGTTGACGGACTCGGCGCTGATCAGGTTCGATGCGTTCAGCTGTAGCTCGTACCGGCCCACAGGCATGGCGGCGTGCGTCACGGACTCCCACCTCTTGGCCGCCGTGTTCGCAGTCGCTATCGCCAACGATGCGCCGTCGAGAAAGAGCGAGAACTCGACGTCGGTGCCCGTGTCTATGAACCACACAACTGTAAACGGCGAGTTCTTGGCCGCGCCCGAGTTCAACAGTCTCAGATTCGTTATCATCTCCTGTACGGAGTGGATCATATCCGCCGATTCGGTGTTCACGTCGTTGGAGCACGTCACGTTGACAGTGAAGTTGCCGCCTGTCGAGTATACGTGGATGTAGACGGTTCCACTGCCCACTGGAGTCTGCGCCGGGGTGGTGGTCTCCGTCGCGCCGCCGTCTCCGAAATCCCACACGCACGTGTAGTCTGTGCCGGACGTGAGCGCGAACGAGAAGGGGTTGTTCACGGCGACCAACGAGGGCGACGACGTCACCTGGAGTCCCGCTAGTCTGTCCTGGACCGTCACCGTCGTCGTGTTGCACTTCCTGCTGACGACGTTCCACGAGCACACTGTAACGGTGTAGTTGCCGGCGGCGGTGTACACGTGCACGCCGGTCGAGTTGTCGGTGTTGTTTAACACTACCCCGTCCCCGAAATCCCAGTCGTACTGGATATTCGTTCCTGTGAAGTAACATTATGAAATAATTTTTAACAACAAATGTCATTCGTATTTTATTATCTTTACCTGTATGGTATATCTACGTATCTTACAGAATAAATATCATTCACACTTGATAAGTTTACGGATATCATTACACATCTTTAACAATAAACATCAGTCATCTTACATTTCTTTATTTGTGGAATAACATTACATACCAGAGGCGTGTGCAGCGAATCGCTTTGGGGGGTTGACACCCCCCCCCCCCCCCACTCCCCACCTCCACCCACCCCTTCTCGCTCAAGCACATATATTTTTTCAATACATTTTCCGGGGTAGAATGTCTCCACTCACCCTTTTTTTATAAACTTCACTCGCCACCAACTAAACTACTCATCCAACCCCGATATATTTTGGACATTAAGTCAGTCACATTTCGTTTGTGTCATCTACAGGATAACATCACAAAGGCCTATCTTTAGCATTTGGTGTCAGTCGTATTTATTATTTGAGAATAAGCCATACTTAAATCTGTTTCCGTAGTATATAATTATACATGTATATCTTAACCATCAATGTAAGTTGGGATCAATAGTACTATTGAGCTCAATTCCGCAATAAATGTGTAGCCAGCAGTAGTATTTTGTGCGTGTCGTTTCGTATTAATAAAATGAAAGGTAAAAATATATATGTAAAATCATTAGTCCCTAAAAATGACCTGTTTGTGGCTGGATGTTGAATACAACTGCTTCGTTGGTCGCCGCGTATGGTTCGCTGACAATCTCGGTTATATTGATGCCCTCCACAACCATCACGGTCGTCTCCGCAGTTTCGTAATGCGACAGTTTCGTATTCGTCACGTTTACCATGATCGTGAAATTTCCTGGGTTAGTAAACGTGTAGGTCAACATTGTAGCACTCTGCCCCGTATAAATAGCTCGCAGGTGATGGATTTTGCTGGTTTCGGCATTTCCGGCAGCAAAAGCGAACGTTGACGCTAAAGTAAGTGTTCCCGAGAACAGGAAGTCGTTTGTTGTTTGCATTGACTGCATTGTAAGCACACCTGATGACGCCGTTCTTTCGTAGGCCAGGATATCTCCTGGTTCCACTAACACTTCCACAGTTTCTGGTATGTAGTTATATCCTGTAGCTGTTATGGTGACCGTCACCACCTGCCGCACCTTGTAGTTGTTGAGGGCATTGAGAGCAGGATAGCGATTGATGCCGCCACACGATGATTGGCACGTCTTGGCTCTGGGGCAGAAGACGTCAGAGGGACAGGACACACCGCCGCAAGTTGCGCACTGGTTGGTCGTGTAGCAGTAGTCCCCCGTGCCACAGTCCGGCTGTAGAATCTGAAACGAAGCAATGAATGAATGTTTAAGGACATTCCAGCACGAAGAGTACATCGGCTATTGCGTGTCATACAAGGAGTTGGGGGTCGGTTTGGCTTTCATTATCGATCATCGGTTATAATCGGCTTACACCTGCAAAAAAACACACCATTCCATTATACAATCGGACAAAATTATATCAACAGAATAAGGATCTACGCCCGTGCTTATAAAACCTTTAAGAGTCCAGACTCAACCTCTAACGACACCACATGCATGCAATGTGTATGCGGTTACGCATGCAATTTGTATGGGGTTGTCGTGACATTAAAGTCTCAGACTCTATTTGAGTCTTGAGTTTAGACTAAAAGTTTTGTAAGCACCAGGCCTGAATTATAACCATCATGCACCTATTGTGTTTACAAGGATAGAGCCAACAAATTTGCCATTTTATCTTTAATAACTATTTTTACAAAGTTTAAGTACACATAAAGAGAAACGCTAACTCCAACATATTTACATCAATTTCATCATTTATACTGTACGAGTAATTAGTGTTAACATTCCCCACACAATCGATTATAGGCAGAGCCAAACCGATCAATTTTCGATTATAATCGATCACTGGAACATGTCACAAGATAAAAAGATAAAGAATAACATGAAAACGAGAACTTAGTAGTGATATTCAAAATTATAGCTCGTCTTCAGTGTGAAAAGGGAAATTTCGATTAAGATTGCCAGCATGCAACTATTAATTGTTGTTAACTTGGAATTTGCAGAACAGATTTATGCTAGGCACTTACAACTTTCTAAACCAAATAACGTCCGGTTGGGTCAAAGTTCGAGGTACAACCCAACGTCTGATAGAGCAGTTAATTACACAAGTTCTGTGATTGATGATAAATGTGAATCTGTTGGTTGTAAAAAAAACAAATAGTTTCATCTGGGCAAATAATGTATGCAATTTGTTTCATCTGGTATCACTGTGTCAAGTAAACTTGTGCTTGAAACATGTATGGGGTACCTGCAAAAAAAAAAGTATTCAAATTTTGTGCGGAACATAGACGCTACCCGTTATGTCTGAAATGAGCAGCTTCACCACCCAATTTTTTTCTGATTCACTTTAAGGGTGAGAAGTGGTAGTATTTATATCAGTGGTGTGTATGTCTATTGATACGTTGCAGGTAGGATTTTTAGACACATATGTTACTATTGTCGTCTATGGGATTTGATTCGGTGGTATACACCCTTTATAAAATATACACTTTATAACAGTTTCTGGTGTCAGTTGACAATATGATATTAATGAAGACCTGCGATCAAATGACGCAAACGTTACCCTGTGTTACGTAACGAATGTGATAGGACGGGAAACAAAAACGAAACTCGCGACAAAACCTGTTTACTGAACGCACCTCTGATGCTATACTGCGATATGGTGTAACTTATATTCGTACTTATTCTGGCTATCGCCTTAAAAATATGTCCTGATCAAACGTGTCACGGTTTATCAGTGTTTCCTTTCCACTGGTGACACGAGAGTCAAATTCAGTTACGCAAGCGATGCAATAATATTTTTATCCTAACCACACGCGACCATAACGACAGTCTTTTTTTTAAATTGTTATCAACAGATGAAACCGCCAAGTAAAAGTTGTTTGATTCGTTAAATGGACATTCCTGAGTTTGCTACAACTTTTAAGGTGTTATTGACAAACCGAGCCTTTTTAACGATTGTAATTACATATCGAATATATTTTGCTGCATAAAATAATAGTGGCTGCATATTAAACGTGTTTCTGATCGTTCTAATATTTTTACTAGGTTAAATTTCATTTTATTTCCTAAAATATTATTGTTTCGTATGTACGAAATTATGTGAAAACAGAAAACACATTGAATGTACAGACAGTGATATTCTAAACAAGAAAATATATTTAATATGTAAGTTTAATCGTAGAAATATTTTATTAGTCGGAAACATCATACAATGCAGCAAACTCAGGAATGTCCCTTTAATATATGTTTGTCGCTCGTGTCGCGCGACAAAAATTAAAAACAATTCCTACCAGTATTGTGTCGTACGCTCGACTACATGAATCTATTGATATCTTAACCAGACGCGACCATAACGACAGTCTTCTTTTTAAAACTGTTATCAACAGTTGAAACAGCCATGTAAAAGTTGTTTGATTAGTTACTAAATGTTTGTCGCTCGTGTCGCGCGACAAAAAAAAAATAGAAACAATTCCTATCGGTATTGTGTCACGCGCTCGACCATATCAATCTGTCGCGCGCCGTACACGTGCGTTTGGGATGCAGCAATTGAAATCAATGGTTTCTATAAAAAAAAATCCGGTTAGAACACAGCTTTAGGATACAGCTTTAGAAAGGCATCTTTCTTTACGACAATACTCGGCAGAGCTAGTGCCATTTGATCTACAATGTTAGAAAGGCATCTTTCTTTACGACAATACTCGGCAGAGCTAGTGCCATTTGATCTACAATGTTAGAAAGGCATCTTTCTTGACGACAATACTCGGCAGAGCTAGTGCCATTTGATCTACAATGTCAGAAAGGCATCTTTCTTTACGACAATACTCGGCAGAGCTAGTGCCATTTGATCTACAATGTCAGAAAGGCATCTTTCTTTACGACAATACTCGGCAGAGCTAGTGCCATTTGATCTACAATGTTAGAAAGAGAAAAACATTAATTCTGCTACAGCAAGGGCTCTTTTATCAAATGTTTTTCAAAAACAACACTTTTTGAAATCACCTTGTATTAAATACTTGTAATATTTAAACCAATCCAGTGTTACGAATCAGACGAATCTAATGATCTTATTATACTCACCGCGATTTTGATGGTTCCAGCTACAGTTGCCCACAGCTCCCAACCAGTGACCTTGCCCTTGTACTTGAACTCTGCCGACGGAATTGTGTAAACCCCATTGCCGGAACCCGTCACTGTCTGCGTACCCTTTGCTTGGACGCCTATCCCGGTACCGGAGACTGGGGGATCTGTTGACACACAATACTATGATGATAAATCATATACTATGTTTACGGTGTATTCAGATCTGTGATTGTAATATCTTTATGTTGGGGTATCTGTTGATACACAATTCCCCTGTTCCAAGCATTTTTTTCTAATGTATTTTCCGACTCATAGCCTAAAATGTTCGCATACCACAGCCTAACCAAAACCCCACCCACACCCGATGCAAAATTTCCTGCACAGGCACCTGAACCCAAATAATTTCACCTAAAAACATGCACATCCGGAATTTTTTTTTTTTTTAAATTACTTTGAGCAGGGTGGAGGTAAAAGAAAGATATTTGTTCGTTTTCATTTGTTGGAGAATGTTTTGATTCCCTTGATCAATATAGTGACACGGGTCGTGACAAATTACATGCTAAAACATAAGTGGGTTTATTGTCTACATACCATTAAACAAACACTAATATTAGCAAATGTCGTAACACATCAGACTGTTTTTTAAAATGCATCCCAATACTCTGCCATGTTAGAATTCGTACTCGTTTAATGTCTAGACGGCGTCGGCGTTACTAGACAAAGTCCGGTAATCGCATATGCCTGCCAACCATAAATCACAGATGAAGACACCGAAACGAATATACCAATTTACTAAGTAAACAGTTATTTGTCAATTCAGTATTTATGTTTCTGAACTATGCCGCTGCATCGTTGGAGTGTTATTTCATTTTTTTTGTAGCCATTTTGACAACTGGTTTATTCTGTATAGGAAAATTAGGTATAATTATTTTTTATTTACTGGATGGATATTTTACAAAACATTGCGACGAATGTCTTTTTCATCATTCTACAAAAATCATCTCAGACAGAAGAGAACTGTATTACTTTCAGGTTGGTAAGTGCACTGTTTCTTAATTCTAAGATTAAGACCTGATGTGACGCGTTAAGTATTACTAACTACCCGCTCACTAGAGGGCGGATTTAATGGGATGAAGAAAAATGGCTTACGTCCGTTATATATAATAGCCTTCACAATTTACAAGCAATAGTGAACTGCTTGTTTTAAGTCTCGTCAATAATAAGGTATTTAATGAGAAGACACAGTTAAGTTACCTACAATAGTGAACTGAAGTCGGTCTTTAATGAGGAGACAAAGTTAAGTTACCCACAATAGTGAACTGAAGTCGGTCTTTAATGAAAAGACAAAGTTAAGTTACCCACAGTAGTGAACTGAAGTCGGTCTTTAATGAAAAGACAAAGTTAAGTTACCCGCAATAGTGAACTGAAGTCGGTCTTTAATGAGAAGACAAAGTTAAGTTACCTGCAATAGTGAACTGAAGTCGGTCTTTAATGAGAAGATAAAGTTAAGTTACCAGCAAGAATGAACTGAAGTTGGTTTTTAATGAGAAGACAAAGTTAAGTTACCTACAATAGTGAACTGAAGTCGGTCTTTAATGAGAAGACAAAGTTAAGTTACCTGCAATAGTGAATTGAAGTCGGTCTTTAATGAAAAGCCAAAGTTAAGTTACCCGCAGTAGTGAACTGCTTGTTCTGAGTCCCCTCAATGAAATATATTTAATGAGAAAACAAAGTTAAGTTACCTGCAATCGTCAACTGAAGTCGGTCTTTAATGAGACGATAAAGTTAAGTTACCCGCAATAGTGAACTGAAATCAGTCTTTAATGAGAAGACAAAGTTAAGTTACCCGCAATAGTGAACTGAAGTCGGTCTTTAATGAGAAGACAAAGTTAAGTTACCTGCAATAGTGAACTGAAGTCGGTCTTTAATGAGAAGATAAAATTAAGTTACCAGCAAGAATGAACTGAAGTTGGTTTTTAATGAGAAGACAAAGTTAAGTTACCCGAAATAGTGAACTGAAGTCGGTCTTTAATGAGAAGACAAAGTTAAGTTACCCGCAATAGTGAACTGAAGTCGGTCTTTAATGAGAAGACAAAGTTAAGTTACCCGCAATAGTGAACTGAATTCGGTCTTTAATGAAAAGCCAAAGTTAAGTTACCCGCAATAGTGAACTGCTTGTTCTGAGTCCCCTCAATGAAATATATTTAATGAGAAAACAAAGTTAAGTTACCTGCAATCGTCAAGTGAAGTCCGTCTTTAATGAGACGATAAAGTTAAGTTACCCGCAATAGTGAACTGAAGTCAGTCTTTAATGAGAAGACAAAGTTAAGTTACCCACAATAGTGAACTGAAGTCGGTCTTTAATGAGAAGATAAAGTTACGTTACCAGCAAGAATGAACTGAAGTCGGTTTTTAATGAGAAGACAAAGTTGAGTTACCCGCAATAGTGAACTGCTTGTTCTGAGTCCCGTCAATGAAGTCTATTCAATGAGAAGACAAAGTTAAGTTACCCGCAGTAGTGCACTGAAGTCGGTCTTTAATGAGAAGACAAAGTTAAGTTACCCGCAATAGTGAACTGAAGTCGGTCTTTAATGAGAAGACAAAGTTAAGTTACCTACAATAGTGAACTGAAGTCGGTCTTTAATGAGAAGACAAAGTTAAGTTACCTGCAATAGTGAACTGAAGTCGGTCTTTAATGAAAAGCCAAAGTTAAGTTACCCTCAATGAAATATATTTAATGAGAAAACAAAGTTAAGTTACCTGCAATCGTCAACTGAAGTCGGTCTTTAATGAGACGATAAAGTTAAGTTACCCGCAATAGTGAACTGAAATCAGTCTTTAATGAGAAGACAAAGTTAAGTTACCAGCAAGAATGAACTGAAGTCGGTGTTTAATGAGAAGACAAAGTTAAGTTACCCGCAATAGTGAACTGCTTGTTCTGAGTCCCGTCAATGAAGTCTATTCAATGAGAAAACAAAGTTAAGTTACCCGCAGTAGTGAACTGAAGTCGGTCTTTAATGAGAAGACAAAGTTAAGTTACCCACAGTAGTGAACTGAAGTCGGTCTTTAATGAGAAGACAAAGTTAAGTTACCCGCAATAGTGAACTGAAGTCGGTCTTTAATGAGAAGACAAAGTTAAGTTACCCGCAATAGTGAACTGAAGTCGGTCTTTAATGAGAAGACAAAGTTAAGTTACCCACAGTAGTGAACTGAAGTCGGTCTTTAATGAGAAGACAAAGTTAAGTTACCCACAGTAGTGAACTGAAGTCGGTCTTTAATGAGAAGACAAAGTTAAGTTACCCGCAATAGTGAACTGAAGTCGGTCTTTAATGAGAAGACAAAGTTAAGGTACCTGCAATAGTGAACTGCTTGTTCTGAGTCCCCTCAATGAAATATATTTAATGAGAAAACAAAGTTAAGTTACCTGCAATCGTCAACTGAAGTCGGTCTTAAATGAGACGATAAAGTTAAGTTACCCGCAATAGTGAACTAAAGTCGGTCTTTAATGAGAAGATAAAGTTACGTTACCAGCAAGAATGAACTGAAGTCGGTTTTTAATGAGAAGACAAAGTTAAGTTACCCGCAATAGTGAACTGCTTGTTCTGAGTCCCGTCAATGAAGTCTATTCAATGAGAAGACAAAGTTAAGTTACCCGCAGTAGTGCACTGAAGTCGATCTTTAATGAGAAGACAAAGTTAAGTTACCCGCAATAGTGAACTCAAGTCGGTCTTTAATGAGAAGACAAAGTTAAGTTACCTGCAATAGTGAAATGAAGTCGGTTTTTAATGAAAAGCCAAAGTTAAGTTACCCGCAATAGTGAACTGCTTGTTCTGAGTCCCCTCAATGAAATATATTTAATGAGAAAACAAAGTTAAGTTACCTGCAATCGTCAACTGAAGTTGGTCTTTAATGAGACGATAAAGTTAAGTTACCCGCAATAGTGAACTGAAGTCGGTGTTTAATGAGAAGACAAAGTTAAGTTACCCGCAATAGTGAACTGCTTGTTCTGAGTCCCGTCAATGAAGTCTATTCAATGAGAAAACAAAGTTAACTTACCCGCAGTAGTGCCCTGAAGTCGGTCTTTAATGAGAAGACAAAGTTAAGTTACCCACAGTAGTGAACTGAAGTCGGTCTTTAATGAGAAGACAAAGTTAAGTTACCCACAGTAGTGAACTGAAGTCGGTCTTTAATGAGAAGACAAAGTTAAGTTACCCGCAATAGTGAACTGAAGTCGGTCTTTAATGAGAATACAAAGTTAAGTTACCCGCAATAGTGAACTGAAGTCGGTCTTTAATGAGACGACAAAGTTAAGTTACCCGCAATAGTGAACTGCTTGTTCTGAGTCCCGTCAATGAAGTCGGTCAGCTCGAGATCGTTCCCGCGGTCCAATGTCACGTGACACTCGCCTTCCTCGAAGGTCGCCAGTCCACTGGGGCACGTGACAACGACGCCGGCCACGCCGTCCTGGACCAGCACACCAGCTGCAGTCTCTGTTGGCTACAGAGGAGAGGAATGTTGATTTAATCATACACCCCCCAGCACATTGTTTTAATCATCATTGTCATGATCATTATCATGATCATCATCAGGATCATCATTATTGTTATTATTATTATTACTATTATTATTACCATTGTCATTTTCGTCATCATCATGATGATAATGGTAGACAACTAATAGCCATACTTTTGCGTCGTTAGGACAACAGCATCACACACATCCTCCATCATCATGATCAACATCATCAACAGCACCGTCTTCACTATGCAGATTGACACAGATCAACAGAGATCAGAAACATTTCCATAGGAACATGGTCGCATACGGTCTGTGTCGATCAGTGCCAAATAGATATTTTCTGGAAGCTAGGTTTTGTCAACTATAATGACGATGACGATGATGATGATGATATTAACGATAATAATGATGACGATTATTATTATTATGACGACGATGATGATGATGATGGTGATGATGATGATTATGATGGAATGATGTTAACTAATACGTCAGTTGTTTTATGATTAATTTCATTGGACGTTCTTGGCGTCTAGATCATCACCCTGAAGCAGCCAATAAAATCTCTTTCTCTTACATGTGTGATATCAATGTGGAATATGAAGGAGGCTGGTCCTGGTATACGTTTATCATGAAACTTGAATCTCTGAAGGCGTGGGTTTCTTCAATGTTAAACATTCAATGATATAACAGTTCTTGGTTTTGATGTTTTCAGTATTCATATCCAGTAGGATGTAATACAGTAAACATATAAAACAATTAATACGAAAGCAAAAAATCGAAAATTTGAAGGGTTTTCATACATTTAAATTACACTTCAAATCATTAAAAACAAATTGTACGTTTAGGATTGATGACCTTTCTGGGTTAGGCTTAGAACTTGTTTTATCACCTCTCGTTTAACGGCCACTCATTAAGGATTCTTGTGCACTTTCCGACAGACAAAACACTGGATGGCACGTGGAAATCCCATCGTACATCGGGAGAGCGCACTACGACTAATCAACGTCTCGCTCACACTGTCGTGTAACAAGAACTGTAGACATCTACATTCTCCACTACAAATTGGGCATAAAAATAGAAAAATGTTCCTTTCCTTTTTTAGTTAAGCCAAACTGGAAATACATGTTGCGCTAGAACGAGGTATTACCGTTAGCGTGTTGCCGACGTCGGTGGCTGTCACTGTGACGCTGTACTCCCCGGGCATGTAGAAGACCTTCGTGTCCATGTCGGTGGCGTTGTCAGCCGTCGGCCCCGCGCCGTCGTCGTAGTCCATCTTGAAGACGAGGTTTGATCCCGTGACCGTCTCGATCTGAAATGTGACCGCCGTGGCGGTCTCCACCACTGACCCTGCCGCTGTCGATGTCAAAGACAAGCCGCTGACTGCCGTCGTCGTGAGGTAGATGTCCACGTGACTGAGGCTGCCGCAGCTGGCCGTGTTATCCCCCGGACACGTCAGGTCACAGTCTCCGGCGGTTCCTTTGCGACTGATCGGTGGGAGGTTGTTAGCGCAAAAGCAGTACTTGCCCGACGTCAGCCCCGCGTAGCTGAACTGGAAGGCGCCGCATTTCGAAGCGCAGATGTTGGGGGTCACCGTCGCGGGGTCGTAGTCGCCGGGACTGTCGGCGAAGTAGCGCTGTCGTCTCTCTTCACGGTAACACCCGATTTGTGAAGCTGAAAGAGTGAAATCGTAGTTAGTGAATGGTGATAATGAAACATTAAATAATAATAATAATAATAATAATAATAATAATAATAATAATAAATAAATAATAATTAAATAAATAAATTAAACAAATAAGTAAATAAATAAAACAATCAATAAATAAAACAACCGAATAAACCAAAAGCAAAAACAAAAATAAAAACGTGTTTTTTTCTCCATATTTCTAAATGTTTTTGTTTTAGTCTCTACTTCTCGAGTTCCTAATCCGTCGTGTTCATGGCAAATATATTAATATAATTCAAGTTGTAGTTCGTTGTTGTATTAGTGTAATTCAAGTTGTAGTTCGTTGTTGTATTAATGTAATTCAAGTTGTAGTTCGTTGTTGTATTAGTGTAATTCAAGTTGTAGTTCGTTGTTGTATTAGTGTAATTCAAGTTGTAGTTCGTTGTTGTATTAGTGTAATTCAAGTTGTAGTTCGTTGTTGTATTAATATAATTCAAGTTGTAGTTCGTTGTTGTATTAATGTAATTCAAGTTGTAGTTCGTTGTTGTATTAGTGTAATTCAAGTTGTAGTTCGTTGTTGTATTAGTGTAATTCAAGTTGTAGTTCGTTGTTGTATTAGTGTAATTCAAGTTGTAGTTCGTTGTTGTATTAGTGTAATTCAAGTTGTAGTTCGTTGTTGTATTAGTGTAATTCAAGTTGTAGTTCGTTGTTGTATTAGTGTAATTCAAGTTGTAGTTCGTTGTTGTATTAGTGTAATTCAAGTTGTAGTTCGTTGTTGTATTAGTGTAATTCAAGTTGTAGTTCGTTGTTGTATTTTTGTTTTGTTTTTTTGTTGTTGTTTTTTTTGTTGTTGTCCCCAGAAATATTTGGCAGTGTCAGGGTTGAGGTGCCCTGAGCTCACTGACGTACACATATTTTAATTATATTTCATATATATATATATACACTGTATATACAGACTATTTACATGTACACAATGTTCATGTTTAAAATATATACTACATTAAAAAAAACCTCTGTCATCCACTCACCTACTCACACACACACACACACCTCCCACACACACACACACACAAATATCCATGTACATCAGTTTTCATACATGTCGGTAATTAGTTTTAATTATTTCTGGGAGCAAGAAAGAAGAGAAAGAAGAAAGGGGAAAAACGAAATATCAGAAGTGAAAGAAAAGAATAACGGGTTGCAAATTTTATCTTTTAATGTTTGTCTCTAAGCCAGTATGTTAAACTACAGTTGAAAATGTTCATGTAAAATTGTCAATAAATAAATTATACCATTTCTTCCAATGTGTTGTATTAATATAATTCAAGTTGTAGTTCGTTGTTGTATTAATGTAATTCAAGTTGTAGTTCGTTGTTGTATTAATGTCATTCAAGTTGTAGTTCGTTGTTGTTTTAATGTCATTCAAGTTGTAGTTCTTTGTTGTATTAATGTCATTCGATATTGTATGTTGTCTGGGATTGCATTAATGTAATAAACAATATAGTCCATTATTGTATAACTCTAATTTACGGTATATTCGATTAATGTATTAATCTAAGTGACAGTGTAGTCCTCTGACGTAGCCTAATGTATTAATCCAAGTGACAGTGTAGTCATGTGAAGTAGCCTAATGTATTAATCCAAGTGACAGTGTAGTCCTCTGACGTAGCCTAATGTATTAATTCAAGTGACAGTGTAGTCATGTGAAGTAGCCTAATGTATTAATCCAAGTGACAGTGTAGTCCTCTGACGTAGCCTAATGTATTAATCCAAGTGACAGTGTAGTCCTCTGAGGTAGCCTAATGTATTAATCCAAGTGACAGTTTAGTCCGCTGAAGTAGCCTAATGTATTAATCCAAGTGACAGTGTAGTCCTCTAACGTAGCCTAATGTATTATTAATCCAAGTGACAGTTTAGTCCGCTGAAGTAGCCTAATGTATTAATCCAAGTGACAGTTTAGTCCACTGAAGTAGCCTAATGTATTAATATAAGTAACAGTATATTCCTCTGAAGTAGCCTGATGTATTAATCCTAGTGACAGTATATTCCTCTGAAGTAGCCTGATGTATTAATCCTAGTGACAGTATATTCCTCTGAAGTAGCCTAATGTATTAATCCAAGTGACAGTATAGTCCGTTGAGATAGCCTAATGTATTAATCCAAGTGACAGTATAGTCCGTTGAGATAGCCTAATGTATTAATCCAAGTGACAGTATAGTCCGTTGAGATAGCCTAATGTATTAATATAAGTGACAGTATAGTCCTCTGAGGTAGCCTAATGTATTAATATAAGTGACAGTATAGTCCTCTGAGGTAGCCTAATGTATTAATTCAAGTGACAGTATAGGCTGCTAAAATAGCCTAATGTATTAATCCAAGTGACAGTGTAGTCCTCTGAAGTAGCCTAATATACTAATCCAAGTGACAGTGTAGTCCTCTGAAGTAGCCTAATGTATTAATCCAAGTGACAGTGTAGTCCTCTAAGGTAGCCTAATGTATTAATCTAAGTGACAGTATATTCATCTAAGGTAGCCTAATGTATTAATCCAAGTGACAGTATATTCATCTAAGGTAGCCTAATGTATTAATCCAAGTGACAGTATATTCATCTAAGGTAGCCTAATGTATTAATCCAAGTGACAGTGTAGTCCTCTCGGGTAACCTAATGTATTAATCTAAGGGTCCGTCCATAATTTTCAACATTTTCACGAGCGTACAAACCGTACGCGGGGGGAGGGGGTTAAGGGGCCAGCGTACACTTTTTTAGAAAATGAAAAATGTCGATGAACATTTTTCATTTGTTGATGTACACTTTTAGGGGGGGGGGGGGTGGTCAAAAGTTGAAAATTATGGACGGCCCCTAATTCACCTATTGTATTCATCAATTCAGTGTAGTCCATTATTGCATTTATTTCTGTTATACTGTAGGTATTTATGGACGGCCCCTAATTCACCTATTGTATTCATCAATTCAGTGTATTGCATTTATCTCTGTTATACTGTAGGTCTTTATGGACGGCCCCTAATTCACCTATTGTATTCATCAATTCAGTGTAGTCCATTATTGCATTTATCTCTGTTATACTGTAGGTCTTTTATTAGATTAATATATTTCTTGTAAGTTTCTTCTCCTTTTTTTCTTTCCTTTATCATATTATTTAATCTACAGTATAGTCCTATATTGTATTAATCTAATTCACACTGTAGTTCACATATCATAGTATTTAATCTACAGTAGCCCTATATTGTATTAATCTAATTCACACTGTAGTTCACATATCATATTATTTAATCTACAGTAGCCCTATATTGTATTAAACTAATTCACACTGTAGTTCACATATCATATTATTTAATCTGCAGTAGTCCTATATTGTATTAATCTAATTCACACTGTAGTTCACATATCATATTATTTAATCTGCAGTAGTCCTATATTGTATCAATCTAATTCACACTGTAGTTCACATGTCATAGTATTTAATCTACAGTGTAGTCCTATATTGTATTATTACAATTCACACTGTAGTTCACATATCATATTATTTAATCTACAGTATAGTCCTATATTGTATTAATCTACTCTGCACTGGATACTGATTCTTCTTTGAACATGAGCAGTCCGTTATTATGTTAATTAATGTAATTCTGAAAGTAGTAATCCGTTGTATTAGAGTATCCCACGTATCTGTTATTGTATACATATAATTCACTATGCTGTCAGTTGCATTAATTTAATTCTGAGACATATCATACATTCTCTAAGTCTGAAAGCAGTCAGTTATAGTATTAATGTAATTCTGTAAGCAGTCAGTTATAGTATTAATGTAATTCAGTAAGCAGTCAGTTATAGTATTAATGTAATTCTGTAAGCAGTCAGTTATAGTATTAATGTAATTCAGTAAGCAGTCAGTTATAGTATTAATGTAATTCTGTAAGCAGTCAGTTATGGTATTAATGTAATTCAGTAAGCAGTCAGTTATGGTATTAATGTAATTCAATAAGCAGTCAGTTATAGTATTAATGTAATTCTGTAAACAGTCAGTTATAGTATTAATGTAATTCACAAAGTAGTCAGTTACAGAATTAATCTAATTCAGAGATAAGTCCGTTAATATATTGAAAGCTATCAGTTATAGTATTAATCTTATTTAATAGCAATTAGTTATTGTACTAATCTAATTTTGAGAGCAGTCTGTTATTGTATTAATCGTATTTCAAGAGTACGTTATTATATTAATATAATTCTAAAAGGTATAAGTTGTAGTGTTAATCTTATTTTTAGAGCAGTCAGTTATTGTACTAATCTAATTTTAAGGGCAGTCAGTTATAGTATTAATCTAATTCACATTGCAACCAGACGTCGAATCAAGATTTGTCAGAAATCTATCCTTTGTCATGGGCTTGTTTGAACATTTAATTTCGAATGCATCAAAAGTTGTTTTGTTTTTTTAAACGAGTTTATTTCGTATAATATCTAACCCAATATCTATTATATTTATTACTTTCTAAATATTTCTTCATATGTATATTTCATTTATTCAGTCTCTTTTTAACATAAGATCGAAATGGATTAAGAGTTGGTGCGTACTTTGAACACACATAATGCATTTCTCATCGATATATCAATGGTATTTATGATCGGCATGAAAAACGAGCTTGGAAATGTTACAGGACAATCAATGTTTTGCTTTTCACGAAATTGACATGTTTGTGTGTTGCCAACGCAGCGACACGTAGAGGGGTTTTGCGAAAGCAGAATCTGTTGTAATGAAAACATTTCTATGACGACAATTCGCCTTCCATTACCGGTCTAGGCCAGAAACAATGGCCCTCGATCCGCTTTGGAACTGTTCTTAGAATGTTTGTGTAGACTAAAGAATAAACTCGCTTTCGTACGCAACAAGAGCGTTCGTGTCGGTGTATTTGTCTCGGTTACTTATTGTACACGCTGAGTAATTATTTTACACAAATTCACGCTCTGTCGAGTATTGATTTAAGGTGTTTTATCATAGATGTCAATTGGAGGGCTGTTTTAAATATGTTTGTTGGTTGTTACATGGATACAGTCGTGAAACATAAGTGATCTTTACTGGAAAGAGGTATACCAATAGTAGCAGAATCAATACATAAAGATGTCCAAAATAATAATGCATAGACATAATGAAGTTCATAAACAGTAGTAGTAGAATAGTTGTTTAACGACACCCCAGCACGATGAAGTTCATAAAATGCTATTTTGTACATTCTCTCTCCTCCTTTCTCTCTCTCTCTGTCTATGTCTGTCTCTCCCCTCTCCTCTCTCTCTCTCTCTCTCTCTCTCTCTCTCTCTCTCTCTCTCTCTCTCTCTCTCTCTCTCAGCGTGCGTTAACCTTAACTGGATATAAGCACGAAAATACGTTGACATGAAACCAAAGGATGATTGCTTCTAGTCTAAATAAAGTGATTGATTCGTTGTTAATGATTAATTGTTCGCGACAGAAACGTCGGGTTAGTGGTCTCACACCTACACATATGTCATGTATCAACCTGACTAAAAAAAACATTATGATAATTATATGTAATGCTAGTCTCAGACTACCAACTGACAGTACAAAGTTGGCCAACGTTCTGTTGTCACGACTTCTGCGACTGTCCAGTTGCTAGTCTGAGCGCTCTTACAACTCGATTCTCGTCGTATAACCCATTAGTTGTTAATCTGAGCGCACCCGTCGTAAGTCGGGCATTGAGGATATTACAACGCAACTGTCGAGTTTGCCAACTTCGTCGAGTCAGTTGACAGTCTAAGACTAGCATTGATCTACTCATCAGTAAAGTTAAAAGTTAAAGTTTGTTTTGTTTAACGACACCAGTAGAGCACATATATTTATGAATCATCGGCAAAAAAAACATTTGGTAATGTTTTGACATAGAGTCTTAAAGAGGAAACCCACTACATTTGTCCATTAGTAGCACGGGCTCTTTTATATGTACCATCTCATAGACAGGATAGCACATACCACGGTTTTTGATACACCAGTCGTGGTGCACTGGCTGGAACAAGAAATAGCCGAATGGGGCATCGACAGGGATCGATTCTAGACACACCGCGCATCAAGCGATCGCGTTACCATTGGACTACGTCCGGCCACTTCTTAATAGAAGCCGTAAAAGAAGCTGTAACACACATCTGGGTCCGTGCTTATAAAACGTTTAAGAGTCCGAACTCAATCTTTAATGACGTCACATGCATACAATTAAAGTCTCAGACTCTATTACAGTCTTCAGTCTAGACTTTAACGATTTTATAAGCACCAGGGCCCCAAATCTCAAATGACGTCACACGCATACCACTTGTATGGCTTTGTCATGACATTATTATCTCTGACTATATTAGAGTCTCGAGTCTAGACTAAAACAATTATAAGCACCAGGTCTTGTCAGGATTAAGAATCTGCCATTAGCATAGTTAACACCATATCTCAGCACAAAACCGATTCCAAAAAAAGTTATGATAGAGTCGTGAGGGTATGCAGCCATGAATCACTACCAAGTGCTTTTTCTGCAGACGATGTGCATATAGAACAATATTTCAAGAACGAGTCTGTATGAATTGTTTTTGTTTTTTAATTTTGCCCAAATTATTTTCAGGTTAAAGTACCTTTAAGACCGATGACTCAACAACGATGTCATCCAGGTCTGTCGTGCCGGAAACGGCGTTATTAAAACGACAGTTATGTATAGTGAGTACACAATCAGCCTTGATTGGTATTGCGTAAAGCGAGTGTATGTAGGCTTCAAATCAATCGTTATAGACCGTGAACAATGAAAATAATTCACTCTGGTTCCCAGGGCAAATCAACCACGTGACTGGTTTCAAAGGGGACAGAGTCTGTATAGACCGTGTTTTATTATACTTTACGTTTGTTTTGGTTGACGATACCACTAGAGCACATTGAATGATTAATCATCGGCTACTGGATGTTAAACAATTGGTAATTCCGACATGTGGTCGTTAGAGTAAAACCGCTACAGGCGTGTCTGCAGGACGTGATGCAGGGAGGGGTCTAGACTGTAGCGAATGAAGTTTTTAGGGGATCGGGTCATGTTCCTCCGAAAAATACATTTTAAAAGAAGAAAACATGCCTGGTACAGTGGAGTTTGAATTACACACCTATCCAACCACCCACCCACGCTTGTGCTACATTTGTTTCTATTGTCAGCAAGGGACCGTTTATAAGCACTTCCCACATATAGGATAGTACATACTACTGGCTGGAATGGGGAAAAGGCCCATATGAATGGATCCATTGTGAAGGTTCGATCTCGGACCTAAGCACCCTAGGCGAGCGCTTTACTGACTGAGCCCTATCGGCGTGCCCATCTGGCTATTTCTCGTTCCAGCCAGTGTACTGTGACTGGTATATCAAAAGCCGTGGAATGTGCTATCCTCTATATGGGATGGTGCATATAAACGATCCCTTGCTACTAATGGAAAAATGTAGCGGGTTTCCTATCTAAGACTATATGTCAAAATCATTAAATGTTTGACATACAATAGCCGATGATTAATTAATCAATGTGCTCTAATGGTGTCTTTAAACAAAACAAACTTCTTCTATTTGAAAGTTGAAGTCGTTCTTGTTCTGTAGTAGGCTATCGTTTACTGATGGAAATACAGATATAACTACAGACACTGTCATGTATCTATGCAAACTCGCCGCCATTTAACACAATATAGCCAAGAATTAAATTACATCGCAGGACGGTAGCTAGCGGAGGGGGGGGGGAGGAGGCAAGGGGGTAAGTTGCCCACCAAAACAAAATTGTTGGTTATTGATATGGATGTTTTAAGTATGTAACCTCCTTAAAATGGCTGCAAAATGGTGTTTCAGAGCCTCTAGATTTCAAAATTGGATCATGCTACTGGACCCCTTAGTGTCTTACGCCTTTCTATGTTCGTTCTTTCCACTAATTTATCTGTCCCTCCCCCCAACACACAAAAAATCGTACCTACGGCTATATATTAAAGATACTGTCAATGTTTTGGCGACTACAATTACCCAATAAACATGGGGGAAATAGAGCGCCAGTGTCTGTATATACAAGATGATTCTGGTCCACTTGATGTTTGTAGTAGACCAACCATGTAACAGGAGTTTTGTAAAGCTATACAATTTGAATACTGCCCCCTTTCATTTCTCTCCTTTGAATTCCATCTCATTTCTTCCCGATCTGCCAACTCCTCCTATCTTTCAACTTTTTTCGCTGTCCCTCTCTATATCCCGGTTCTTGTCTCTCCAACCGACACACTTGCCATTCCCCCATCATATTTTAGCTGTGGGCTTAGTGTGAACATTTTGGAGACTGTTCAGTAGTTACTTCTGGCATTGTTAAAAGGCATTTTTCAATATTTAAATGTAATTGCTTTTTGTGATTTTTCTGAAACAATGTAGCAGTTGATCTGAACGGCAAAAACCCTTATTTGCTACTAAAACCGTATCTCTGCACAATCATGAGTCGATTGGGCACTTTGGCAAATTTGTTGGTTGAGTCCATGCATCTTTATTTAGGGACAGGTCTAAAGTAGGACAGCCACTCAGGGGGGAATTTACTGGATAACACATCCTTTCTTCACCGCTCAAAAGAGGACTGCCACTCCCAGACTAGTTTAATAAATCATACCTAGCAGACGACAGAGCCTATTGGAATGCATGTAGCTGTCACGATAATATGCACTCAACTAGTATTTATCATGACTAAGAAAACACAGGGACATGTCAAAACGTTTAATTCGTAGAACCAAAGAAAATATGAATTTCTAGAATTTAGTCGTAACAACAAATTATCAGTGGCTCCACCACCTTGATCAACAAACAGGACAGGTATTTTTCTTCACAATTTCATCTGAACCACGATATATGAATTCTAAACCATCATAGGGTCAAATTGTGAATCGAGTGATACAAAGAGGTGATGGGAGGTCATTTTGCGAATTAACAAATGGCAGACAGCGGGACAATATTTGAAAATTTTAAGTAACTATAAGTTGGTTCATGTTATTTTTACCTAGGTAACCGATCGTTCGGTTAAGTGAACTATATTTGCGTAACCGAAGAATTACTTAACCCTAACACACTGTGATTATTTGCTCCACAGGCGTTTCCAATGCATTTTGAAACAAACTGATTTGCAACAAGTTATTTTTTTTTCTATTTAATTAGTCTACTGATGCGGTGGTGCACATCAAGTGTTAAAAACAAAGAAGAATTTATAGAATTTATATATTAAATACATTAACAAATTAAAAGTTCCAGTGATCCTGAATGTTGCAACTTTTAATTTTATATATCTCCGGGTAATAACACTTTAAAACAAATTATGAAAACAGAAAATATTCACGTACCTGATTTTACAACGGAAAACGTGCACAGCTAAAAAAGAAAAGGTAAAATTAGTTTTAAATTTAACGGGGTGTTTTTTTTATTGAACTTTTCTTCAATGTAATTTCTTCCATACAAATAATACCATCTTAAAACAATAACTAGTATTATATTATTAAATAAAATGACAAAATCGTTTTTATCTTATTTTAAAGTGAACAAAAATAATAGTTTCCAAAATATACTTACAAGTAATATAACACATTTTGTAATCA